>NC_028357.1:96948-103302 GCF_000741045.1 Vigna radiata var. radiata | reverse complement strand
GCACGTTGGTCCATACGGATCTGAATCCATAAGTAAAAATCCGCAGGTAAATGACTATTTTATTGTATTGTGAATGTTATATATATATATATATATATATATATATATATATATATTAAAGTTTGATATTAAATGGATATGAAATTATTTGTGAGTACGAAATTCTATATGATATATAAGGATTTCAAGGAGAAATCCTTAAGTTGGTTTTGTATAGTGTATGTATTGGTATAGGATGCTAATGATTAGGGGTTATTCTGATGCTCTCAATAACTTCCAATCTCAAGAAGAAAATGATAGTTATGTCGTGGAGAGTAGCAAAAGGTCCTTAGTCCGACAATCATTGGCTTTAGATGTTTGACAAATTAACCTTAAAGTGTGGTAGTTGGTGTGGATGAGTTGTTGTTGCAGCACCTCTAGGTACAGGGCCCATATAGTTCGATATCAATACATGTATTAGATGGTCAGACTAGAGTAAATAGTTGGATGTTTATAAAATTGTTAGTTATTGATTATCGAAATATAATTTGATGTTTGTAAATGATTATGTGTGTAGTTGTCAATAACATTAGCTTACCTTTTTCTTTGTATTTTGTGTTTGTTTATTCTCTTATTGCAATGATCATCTCTATGATGTGAGCAAATAAGGAGCTCTCTTTGGATCAACTTTTAAGAGGTGGAGATGGTGCAACTTAGATTAGGATTCTATTTTAAGTGGGGTGTTGCTCCCTCCACCTCCCCACTATTTTTTTATTTCAAAAATATCCTAGTCTCTTCACTATTCTTTTTTATTTAAAAAAACCCTACACCTTCTCCTACCATTCATGGAAATTGAAATTCGTTTAAAATCAACACCTTTGCACGCCTTATCATCAACTCTTCATTTTATTTAATTTTACCTTGTTGTTTCCAATGTTGGATTAACTTCTAGTGACCTTCTAGTTTCTTACTATTTATTTTTTCTCTCCCACCTTTCCCTTTCTTCTTTCCGCCGCCACACTACACCTCATCTCCATAGCTCTCCTCTCAAGAACAACACACAACACACCTCCCTCTCATTCTCTCATAGTTCGATGCTTATACCTCAAGGTTGCTCCGCCAATTGTTGCACCTCCATGGTGAAGAAAGGTGAAAACATCAGGCACAACTCCCTGACAAGTGACGACTACATCATGGGCATTAGAAAGGCCATTGACATCCCCGACTACCCCCATTCTGCACACAACACCAAGGGCATTCGAAAGGCCATCTCTAGCCACGCACGCCTGCTAGCCACCGTGCCCGCCGGAAATCACTTCAACATAAAGCAGTAGCACCGACGAAGCAAACCAGATCTGCAATACGCCGAAAACCCTCACCATGAATGCTGCCCATAGTGCTTTTGGCTGTTGGTGCCTCCGGTCACCGTTGCCATGACGATAGTGCAGCGTGGGAAGGTCTCTCGCGTGACTTTGAAGAAAGGAGGAGGATGAAAAACAAATGTCTCTCAAATATGTGGATCGACGGATGTTAACCTCCGTAGACCTCGATTCTTAAACGATATCTGTGAACAGATATCCACATCCGTTTTTGTAAAAGGTAGAAAAGGAATGGGAGACGGAGGGAGGAGTGTGTGGAGGTGGAGGGAGTAACACCCTTTTAATTGGTTCTGTATATATGTTTGTATAAAAATATATGTATATACCCTTTTTGACAAACTTCTAGTTGCACTTGAGTTCTTAAGTGTGATAGAATTTGTTGGACTCCCTTTCTTATGTATATTTGACTATTATAGTTAGATTTGAATAATTGTAACAATTTCATATTTTCATTTTGTTTAACTATTCTAATTTATTAAATATTTAATGAATCGTGTAATAGTATAATCCTATTAAAATTTGGGGATATTACTAATACCATTTAAAACAATTAGAAATACAAATGTGATTTCAAAAATATTTGCTCCAAAAATATTATCATAAAATTTTAGATAACATTATCACAATAATTTTATTGTTAGTGTTTAAAAGAAACCAAACTTTTAGTCTTATGATTCATGGTTTTATTTAAAATTCTGCATCTTATTATATGGGAAATGTTTTATAAAATTGGAAATAAAATGTAAGTCATAATTTAAATGTAAATCTTACAAAGAATCCTCTATAATTACTATACTTTAAGGTGTTGTACAATAATAAGAACCTTTTAATTTCTACTGTAGATCGTAATAAATTACTTTCCTAAATAGGATATTAATTATATGATTGTGCTTTTATATAATTTGATACCTACTCCTTCTATTTCTTGAAGTCATTTTAGTTATTATTATGTAGTATGACATTTCAATAATATAAATATCTCAAATTACATCAATTATTTCTAATAAAAACAATTATTAAAAAAATAATAATAACAAAAAGTATAGAGAACAAATTAAAATCACACACAATATATATATATATATATATATATATATATATATATATATATATATAATTACTTTAAAAAGAAACTAAATAATTCTAAACATAAAAAATCTATACCTATTATAAAAAATAGGAAATTTATTGATGACGACATTCAATATTTTAGGTACATATTTTTTATAAGTAATTTTAAGAAAAATAAATTAAAGTTAAAATTAACTTTAAGTTTTCTAATATTATTTTCTTTAAAATGTGTATCAAGCTTACTTGAATATATCCACAGAGGCAACTTACACCTAGTTTCTTCCTTATACAATATCCTAATACAATCACATGTAACTTGTTCTTATTCCTAGCAAATTAATGTGATTTAAATGAGTGGTTGTTGTAAGAAGTAATGAGAGATTCAAAGTTTGGGGACCTATGGTAGTAGAGCAATTATTATGATTCAGTATTGTACATAACTAATTACTAGCTTCTTGCTGTTTCATTTTAATCTATTATAAAAGACCCTTTCAAGTACTTAGAAAATAAGAGTATTTTTAATTCAGTGTTTATTTGATTTTATTTATTAAGAATTTAGAATTATTATATTTTTTCACTGATTCTTTATTGCATACATTTTATTTTGTTTAAGTGATTTTTATCATTTTCATTAAAAATACGTTTAATAATGAGATTGTCAAAAAATTAATTTTATAACTTATATATATATATATATATATATATATATATATATATATATTTAAAATATAATATAAATTTTGACACCTTTAAAATATATTGTGAAGATCCCTCGTTAGTTATCATGCTCTTTACATACCAGAAAAGAAATAAACATAATTACCATTGATATAGATGACGAGAATAATTTATTATTATTTGACACATTCTTAATGTAAATAATAAGAGTCAATTGTTCTTTTATATTAACTATAATATTATTTAATATTAATTATAAAATTTCATATTTATTAACATTGTAATAAAAACAAGATTACTGTCTCATAAAGCATTAAATAATAGAAATTCAGACAAAAAATATAAAAATCTTAAATACTTAATACACTACAAATAATTTATAGAAAATTTATTAAAAATACTCATATTTGTAATAGATTTTAAACTTAATTAATCTTAAAATATATAATAAATATCTTTTTTTTCTAGCACAAAATTAATTATTTTTTTACATTAGTTTTTTTATATTATCACAAAATATTGTATTCATTAACCCTTAAGACCCTTTAGAGATAAATAAGATAGATAACGTAACAAGACCACTCTGATTAAAAAATTAAATGAGAAAAGCTCATCAAAAATACCAAAATTTTAAATACTCAGCTCACTAAAAGGAATTAATAATACTCAATTAAAAATAGGGTTAAATATGTTTTTCCTCCCCCAACTATTGGTCGTTTTTGTGTTTAGTCCCTCTTTCAAACTATAGTACAATTTAGTCCTTTAACTTTAGAAAACTATGGTTTTAGTCTTTTTTACCAAATTTTTTAAACTTTATTTGCTGTTTCAAGCACGTTACATTATAGCATTTGGATTGTTTATATTGTTTGACACATTTTTGCTTCAATGTTAACTGAGAAATGCGTTTGAAACAGCAAATAAAGTTAAAAAAATTTAGTAAAAGGGACTAAAACCAGAGTTTTCTAAAGTTGAAGGACTAAATTGTACTATAGTTTGAAAGAATGACTAAACACAAAAACAACTAATAGTTGGGGGACGAAAAACATATTTAACCCTTAAAAATATCTAAATTTATAATAAATTCTAAATTTCACTAAAGTTAAAAAAATATCTTAAATATTTTTTTAAAAACAAATATCATGACCGATTTATAATAATTTTTAATCAATTCAAACCTTAGTTCATTTTGTTGTGAAAGTGGTTTTTTCCACTCAACCCAACCTTTTCTTCCGGCTTTGTTCCATCTTCATTCACAAATAAAACCGGAGTCAAATTGAAAGAACTACCATATACTAAAATCAAAATATGTGAAAATTTAGTTGATTTTATACAACACCAACACACATTTTAAGGTTTGTAAATGCATCTTTTTGTTTAATTTAACAAATCTAAATTATAAGTAACTAAATTACTCTTTACATTTTCCCTTTTTTTATTCTTAAAATATTTTAACAAGGAATATTCAGTAAAACCAAATTTATAGCTTAAGTAGTTAACATTACTTGATATTTTGTCGACTCTGAATAGAATAACAGAAATAAAAAGTATTTGGTGAGTCAAGTGAATCAGGCAAGAATAGAACAAGGAATTCCGACATTCAAAGCTCAGCAAGTTTGCTTTTCCAAGCAACCAACACAGTTACAGAAAGTGGAACTTCAACCTCAACTAACCGACTTATGTAAAGTAAGATTTACGTCTCACTTATATATTATAATTTATCTCTAATTGATGATGCGGGACTTACAACAACCTAATTCATGGAATGAATATCATTTCTTAAAACAAAAGTAAAACAAAATGTTCGTAAGGATGAATAGATCTTAAAATATTGTCTTGATAGAGAAAATGTACAAAACTAACCACTTGTAGCTTTCTAATATCTGATTTCTAATCTACTTACAGTATCAAGCATTCAGAAGCACAAATTTCCCTTTACACTTTTGTTTTAATTTTTTTTTTTTGTACAGCAAAAATCTCTTTAACTTGTAGCTAACTCCACTCTTTCTGATATGAGATACAAATGAAACAGCAATTTGAGTCTGCATCATATATAAATATATGTATGTATGTACCTGTGTATAAGACATATGAGGAACAAAATCTATCTCTTGTTGTGTAAAGGGTTGGATCCTGTGGGCACTGTTCTCTTCTGAAACTGAAACTCTGTAGCTCTGGTGATTGGAGAGTTGGGCCATGGATGAAGAGGGGTTGAAGAGGAAGAGGGTGAAGAAAACTTGGTCCTAATTTCATGAGATGTTGTTGTGAGGAAGAGAAGAATGGTGAAGAGAAAGAGCAAGTGGCAGCGTTTCATCTTCACAATTTACCAATTCTTTAGAGGAACAAAATGATGAGAATTAATGCAAATTTGATGTGTGCTAAGATGGTTGTTTTTATAGACAAAGACATGTCACACATTGTTTCTGTATGCCAAATGTCTTCATATTTATGAACAATTTATCGGTTTCTGTTTGCATATTTCACTACACTCTGTCATGGAATCTCTGCCCTATGATTCAAATCAAACTCTTAATTAAAAATAAAATATAATTTTTTATAATAATTTAAAGACATTTAACTCAAAATAAAATTATAATTACATATAAGGTTTCATACTGAGCTTATATATATATATATATATATATATATATATATATATATATATATAACATCCCAATAAATATATAACATAAGTTACACTTCATTGTTTGGAGTTAACATAAATAATAAGTGAGAATAGTTAAGAATAAGCATAGAGGTATGAAAAAATACTTGAAGTTTAAAACTGAACAATTGGAATATAGATTACAACGTTTACAAAATGGACCGAATGGTCGAGAACACGGTTTCACTGACCGAACGGTCAACATAAAGAGGCTCCTATACAGAACATCTACAAAATATAAAATAAAGAGAAACAACTATGCTAAGAACCGGACAGTCCTGCATAACTCTCGGGCACGACTTCTACTGCATCTTCCAGAGTGTCCTCCAAAGCAGCTTCCAAGGTAACTTTTAAGTTATCCTCTGCTCACACCCAAAAGGATGATCATTGCAATAAAGAGAATGACCGAACGGTCGGATACCGAACGGCAACATAGGCAAAGATACAAAGGATAAGGGTAAGCTTACGTAAATTTAATTAATGATTTCAACATACATATAAACAAATAAACAGAACCAAGTCAACATGTTATACACACAAGTACTACACATGCATACTAAGTTCACCAATTTATGACCGACCACT
>NC_028357.1:69604-96913 GCF_000741045.1 Vigna radiata var. radiata | reverse complement strand
TCACGGAATATCAGGATCAAGGACAACACCTGAGTCATTCCCACATCCATACTTTACCAATCAATACCAATTCATGAGTCATTCCGCCAGTGGAATTCTCTTACTTAGTCAAATTCAACCAATGTTCATTATTTCTTTCAAACTGTTAGGGTGTTGATAGGAGTACCAAATATCCAATACGGAATTATAACCAATAGTGACCGAACGGTTTAAATCAAAAGGGTAAGATGAGTATCAAGAATTCAAGTAGCTGACCGGACGGTCATAGCAAAGGTAAGACTGAATAACAAAGATATGTCAATGATATATAGAATGATTAGATAAAGAATGAGATCGTAGCTTAAGGATTTACTATGAATGATAGTCATCCGAACGGTTTGACAATAATATCATAAAATAGGAATTAAACTGGTCAAAGGTTGGTCTATGACCAAACACTTATCCGACCGGATGGATTGAGAAATAAGGAACTCTTTAAAGGAGTAAAAGGGTTTAGTCAAGTAAACTAGACGTCTCAATAATTAAAGGATTCACTAGACCATTCAGCCAGTAAGTGACCGGACGGTTTCAAAAGGAAGAGTATCAGATTTACAATTTTTTATAAATTCAAGTGTCAGCCTAAGGCCAAACACTTGGAATACCGAACGCTTGGTTTATGACCAACATTCTTAAATAGCTATCAAAGGGACACTTAAAGGAAACCAATTTAGTTNTAGTAACTATACTAGGCCGATCAGTTTGTAGACCAAACGGAACAGGGAAGACCGAACAGTCCTAATGACCTTCGGTCTCAGATTCACATTTTCTTCTAAGTTCCATACATATTCTTATCAGTGCAGAATTCATAGTTCATACTTATCATACAACTCATACAACGACATACCATATTCAAATCATAAGAAAATCAAGCAACATACTTTAGATATCAAACGTGCATTAAATCAGGCATACTTTCAACCATACAGAAAATCATAAATTAAACTTTATAAGCTTCCCTTACCTCTAATTTCCAGCTAAGTCTTTGAAAGTAGGTTNATAGCAACTGTTCTTCTAAGTTTCCCCCAAAGTCAGGTGCAAACTTGAAACTGGACGGTTCAAGTGAAAGAGGAGACCACCAAGAGTCTTTAGGTGTGATCTGAAGGGTGATCGGAACAGTATATGAGTTAGANTTTTAGAGAGAAGGTAGGGAGGTTTTAGAGAGAAGGAGGAGAGTTTGAGATTCTCAGAAGGTTAAGTTTGAGGAAGAAGAAGAAGNTTGCATGCAAAAGTGGCGTCAGGTCTTCATTCTTACCTTAAATACTGCCTCCAATCCGAACGGTTGGCCAACTCTCAGCGTGACACCTGACTTTCACTTGCTGGGGTTCACTGCTCTGCNGCTGCTGCACGGATCACGAGAGAAGGAAATTAAAAGGTTGACAGAGTTTGTCTCCCACTCACCAGGGGAGAACCGGACGGTGACACCTGTACCCCACTAAAGAGGGTATTATAAATGAGTTGTGACATATATATATATATATATATATATATATATATATATATATATATATATATAATATTGTCTAAAACTAACGTAAAATATTTAAAAGTCAGACACTTATATATGGAAGACTATGTCTCTTAAACAGTAAAAGTTATAAAAGTGAAAGAATTGAGAGTTTTTTGCATAATGAAGAAATTTTGGAAAAATGTTTGGTTTATCATTGTGTCTATTTATGGACCTCACCAATAAAAACATAGCTCAGATTGTGTAATGAATTTTGTAAGAAAACATAATATACAACCTACAGTGTTAACACAAACTAGAAATAACGCACACTAAGAGCTCTAAGAAATAATTATTGTATTTAATTGATAATATTCCTAAACTATAAAAATAGAAAATATATTCTAACTTTCTTGTTGATGAAAAACTCATGTTGATGTAGACTTGGTCAAATGTGAAAGCATTTTGCAATGTATTTTGACTTCTTGGGAGGACCAAAACATAGGTGTAATTAGTTTGCTTGCATGTTGTCATACATATTTCGAAGTCACTTAAAAGGCAAGGCAGAGTGCAACCCACTATTTACAAAATCTAGTTGACCAAAACTTAAAATTAAAAAAAAAAAAAAAAAAAAAAAAAACTTCAGTTGAGTTCTTTGTAATTATTTTGCATATTTCTCTTAATTCATTTCCATAATAATAATTTTTTTCTACTAATATAAAAAGGTTATATGCTAATATTTTTTATGATCTGTAAAAATGATTAAATTTAATTGAGTCGATCAACAACTTGGAAATATTTATAATAAAAAAATAAAAAATAGTGTTATTTTTGTTAAATTTTAAAAAAAAAATTAAATGACTTAAATAAGTATAAAATGTATTAAAACTTCTACTTTGTTAAGACAAAACTTCTACTTTGTTAAAGACAAGGTCTTCTAAAAATCCTTTATTTTGAATTTTAACATTATCGTTTAATGAAATAGTGTTTATCAAAAAGATCTTATAGGATAACTCCTTAATCGCATTATATCTTTAAACATATCCTAAACGTAATACACTATCCTAAGCAATATAGGAAACAGACTACACTAAACGCTGTATTAAACAATCTAATTGTTTAAATTCAATGCATGAATAGTCCTTTTGTTTGTTGTGTAGTCTCTCTTTATCTATGCCGATACTATCAAGGACAAAGTGTTTTATTCAAATTTTTGTGTTGATTTAGAAAGACGTTAAGAGATACAAAGAAATTTTAGGAATGTTTTTGTTGAGATTGTTGATACGAGGAGCACTGGTCTTGCTGAACCTACAATCTCAGAGCTTCTGGTTTTTTATGATGACAACACATAATTAATAACACATGTGATTGATGTGTTACATTGTGTTACATGTTCATTGCTTTTATGATTGTGATCATATGAGAACATGTCTATGTTGTTTCTGTGATGATCATTGCAATTCACTATCTTATATATATGAGATTTTATCTGTGATTGCATGACAAATGTTTTGGAAAAGAAAAACCACATGAACTTTTATTGAACTTTAATTATGTGGCAAAACAAAAGTTTTAAGTCGACTTCATTATGAAGTAAGTCGATTAAAACTCATAGCTTTGCACAAACTTTTTCAAAGTGTGCTGTGAGAATTTTTGAAGAGAAAGTTTTTCAAAACTACGCATTTAATTGTTATATAGTCAACTATGTGTGCAAGTTGTAAGATCCGGAAAAATAAGGGTTTTAAAAATAAAGTTGTTTTGAGAGTTTGTATTCTTGTTTGGAGATTAGTGTTCTTGAGTTTATATTTTTGTTAGAACATAATTATTATGTTATTTCTTTATTTTTATATTTTTTTTCTAGGGACAAAAGGGTCTTTTACCTTTATTTAATTGGTATAGAAATTAATTTAAAGAGGGTGTAGAAAGGAAAAGTATGCAAATTAAATCATCTTCATATTCAATAAAATAATATTATGTAAATATTTTAGAAGATTTAGTTGTTGTTATTTTAAAAATTAGTTAAATTAGAGTAAGAGATATAATCTTGGTGGGTTTAAAAATTAAAAGAAATATTATTATTAGAGAAAATAATTATTATATATTGTAGATTTTAAAAAGATTTGGTGGTTGATGATATTTTAAAAAGTAATTAAGAGAGAATAAGAGAGGAAATTTTAGTGGTTTTAGATATAAACTGAGAGATTTTATAAATATTAAAAAGATAGAGATAGAATAGAAGGGGATAAAAAGGAGAAGAGTAAAAAGGGATTGGCATTTTTCTACCCTAAGGGGGAAAAACTAAAATTATAAAGAGAAGAGAGAGAAAAGACGTTTTCTAGGAGAAAATAAAGTTGAGAACGAGGCATCAAAAGTGAGAGGACCATCGGTGACGTTGTGAAGCTTTCTTGATGATCTTGGAAACAAAAATCGTATTAGACCAGGTAAGGAGAGTGACTATAATTACCTTGTGTGTTTGGTTTGCCATTGTATGATATTCTTTATTATATATTGCAATCTATATGGTTGTTGGGGTGCATGGTAAATTTGGAGTGATGATGATGATGGGTGACGTGAAACTGTGGTTGGTGGAAAGGAAAAAAGAGAGGAATGACTTGTGGAGGAACCATGGATTTAATAGGACGTTACGTGAGAGTGAGGATAGGAGTGTGAAAGATGAATGATTTGCTATTTATGACTCTTTCGGCCGTGTGATGTGGGAAAGAAATGTTATGAACCAGGTAGGCTTCTTTTATACACCAAGAGGGGGGGTGAATTGGTGTTAATTCAAAATTAAAATCTTTTCGCAATCTTGCTATGAAAAATTCAAAGCTTTTGATCTTTCCTTGAAATGCAAGTTATTGAAAATGTAATGCAGTAGAAAAACGCAGTTGACTGCCTAGCAGATATAGTCGACTGGAAAATAAAGAGTGTAGGGATCAGAAAATTCAAACACTGTGTTTATACTGGTTCGGCCAACAATGTCTACATCCAATGTCCTTCCAACCTAGGAAGCAAATGCATTATAATGGTTGTGGTTTTTAAAACAAGGAATTTATAGAAGCACCACGCAAAAATATAAATCTCCTCTCTAACCCAAAACCAAATATAGTTGCACACACAAAACCAGAATTGCAGCAAGAATACCCTCTCCTGCAATCTGCACCCACGTCGAACAATCCTCAACGTGTCACCAACACTCTTCACAGGATGCCAAACCTATCGCAGTAGACTTCACAGGTTGCCAAGCCTTCAATCAAAAACCAGAAGTCTTTCGCAGGATGCCAAGCCTATCAAGATCAACCCAGAAGCACCTCTCTATGCGAATATTGATCAAACAGTGAGAACGATGACTTCTCCTTCTGAATTTCTCTCAAGCAAGATCACCACCGTCTTCTTGGAGAATTCTTGGAGCTTCTAACGAATTCAATCTGAAACAGGAAAATGAAAATGTCAGATCACAAAAGTCACAGAACAATTCGCGTTCTGTCTCTTTATAGTTTTCTATTTCATCAGATTGATTCATAGTCGAATAGTCTACTAATGGAGTCGACTGTATTAAAATAGTTATAACAGACAATCAACATAAAGGCTCCTCAGTCAACAAAATCAAGACCCATTTATTAGAGTTGACCAAGTCATACAGTTTTAACTAACTTTTGAAAATATAGCCATTGGAGCTTGTAGGCTTAACAGAATTTCAAACAGAACAGTAACACAATCGAATATGCATATCACAATGTCGACTGACAGATGAAAAATCACTTTGAAATTCTTTTCATCTCAAAATCTCACACAGCACATGTTCACAAAATCTGTACAAAGATTTTAGCATAGTCGAATCCATCAACAGTTTATTCGACTGGACTAGAACTTTGCCACAACATATATAAGTTCAAAAGGTGCCTGTGATCTTTTATTTCAGAAATGTCTAATGATTAAAAACATTTTATCTCACATTTCAATACAAGCATGTTCCACAAATATAACACTCAATCAATCATAGGAACATACAATGTAATTCAATCAAAACATGTTCAACGGATATGACAAACTTTACAGAATAAGAACATGTAATACTGGAACATATGTATTGTTATTAAGCATTGAGTTGTCATCATCAAAAACCAGTTTGATATAGAGTTTGTGTTGTCAACAATCTCAACAAGAAATTCTCTTCGACCGTGTGATGCGGGAAAAGGATGGTCTAATAGTGGTGAATCTTCGTCCGGGTGACGTGAGAAAGAGATTTTATTTGGATGTGTGATATGGGAAGAAGATATCATGTGACTCATAATGAATTGGTTATGGTGGTTAGGTGGTGTGGTAGTGTAGATGAAATAGACCATTGAGTGTTGATGTTTTTGTGATGTAATGTTGTGATGGTAATGCTGTGATAATATATGTTTATGATTTGGTTATTATTGTGGTTAATATAATTGTATGTTGTATGATAAGATAATTTTGGTTGCTCACCCTGAAAGTTGTGGTTGTGGTTTTCACCTACGATGATCGTACTTGTACGGGAGTAAATGATTTGCAGATAAGATCGGATCTGAGTAGCTGACTAGAGTTGGGATGTTACGTTCAGGGACTTTATTTATATTTTTAAAAGTTTTTTTATTTGACATTTTTATGTAAAAGTGCTATTTTGAGATTTCCAAACAACATTCATGGTTATGTTTAGCTTCCGCATTCTTAATCGAATAAAGATTTTTATTTTTCATAAGTGTTTTATAGAAAGGTTTTGAAAAATATTGCATCGTGGCATCTCAAAATATTGGGACGTTACACAAGTCATTCGACTAAGTTTGTTATGTTTTGAATTTCTGTTAATGCTTGACATAAACTGTCTAACAACTATATTTTTAATGTGTTTGACTAAGCATTAATTGAGAATCAACTGCATTAATTGTGTAATCAATTATTTGCTTTGACTGCTACTATCTGGTATAACTGTCATGTTACGTTTGACACCATTATAGCAAAGTTGACTTGAGAGCGTCAGAATTATAGAAAACTATAAATAGACGCGAATTTGAATTCTATAAGAAGATTAGTGATTCTAATGATTTTGTGATTTCTTTCATATTTGTGATATCTTACAGAACGCGGAAAAGCTCCAAGAATCCATAAAGACCATGGTGTTCATCTTTGGCGATTACTTGAAGAGCAAGAATTGTGTGCTTTCACATTCTGATCGATCTACACTTGAGGTGTTATCTGTGTGATCAGTTTTTTGTCAATCTTTTGAAGATTGATGTATTTCCCTGTTGTGATTCTAGGAAGAGGACGTGCAGAGTTCTGGACTTTGAGAATTGCTCAAAGGGGTGAAGACAACAGGAGAGAGAATTCTTGTTGCTGGTCTTTGTTGTTATATGCCTATATTTTTATTAGAGAGTTAAAGAGGTGTTTTATATTTTTGACGTGTTGTCGCTATAAAAATCTTGCTGTAAAAACCTTGATCATTATAGTGCATTTTCTTCCATGGATTGGAAGGACACTGGATGTAAGCAGGTTGGCCGAACCAGTATAAAAATCTACGTTTGATTTTTCTATCCCTACACTTTTACATTTAAGTTGACTTTATTGTGTGCATAGTCAACTTTATTCCGTTGCACTTAAAAATCTTATGCCTTGCGTTTCAAGAAAGTTTTCAAAGAACATCCTTTGAAAAGACTCTGATTTTAAGTTTCACCAATTCACCCCCCCCTCTTGGTGTGAGAAACTAAGCCATACTATTTTTAACAGTGTTTTCATGCTTTCTATCTAACCAATCTAAACAACGACACAATTTCCTCTACAAAAGTATAATAGCATCTAACATTGTATAAAAGGCTACAACAACTCTACCAAAGTTAATGCTTTAGTTTAATAGATCTTTTTCAAAGTTCTCTATAAATAGAAGATTACATGAAGAAGAGAAGAACAATAACATCAACAAGAACGAATTTATTGCACATATTCTTACACTGCCAAAATTCTCAACCTTTGCTAGTGCATAATCTAGCATTGAGAATATGATAAGTTCTTCGTATTAATAGATTTCAATGTTAATTTAGCACTTATCTTGGTTTGATTGTATGTAAAATCCATGTTACAACCTTAATTTCCCTTATTTTGTAGGAACAAATGAATTCAAGGAGTTAAACCTATATTTTGAATGAAAGAAGAAGAATTTAAACACATTTAAGGAAATCTATTACACCACGACATCACTAATTTGAGGGCTTGAGTCATGAAGAAAACCTAACAAAGAAGGTTTCCTCAAGCCTTAGCCTAAAGCTCAAGCCATAAAGAGTCCTTCATCATGAAGTAACGTTAGACAACTCTAATCTAAAATTTCACTGCTTAAGTCACAAAGGAAACCCTCTAAGGGAGGAAACCTCAAGGATGGAGCCATGGACTACCGCTTGAGTCGTGTTGTCAGGACTATAAATATCAATGTTTTAGATAGGTTTTAGAGACTTTGGAAACCCTTTTAGGACTTCAGTTTTATATACTTTTAGGGTGCTTTTAGAGAGAGACTTTAGAGGGTCTTCTCATTCACATCCTTTGTAATCAATAAAATATCTTTAAAGGATTGAAGAGATGTATTCCCTTCTTTATTCGTACTTTTTCTTATCATCCATAAGGAGCTAAATTTCTATTGTGTTGGGGCATGATGTAAACAATTTAAACTCTCTTGTATTTGTTAACACTTTTCATTTATGAATGATTTCTTTTAATTTAAAGTATGTCAATTTATTTATACTTGTTGTTGGATGAATTTGTCACCTATTTTATCAAATTGGAATAAGATTGAGTGGAACTAGTCTTAAGTTGTGGTCCAATCAGTTTTCCTGTAGACTTCTAAATGCTAGGAATAGATTTAGGGTGTCCAACATGAATTATGTCTTAACCTTAATGTAGGTGAGCCGGTTACGCAACCACTATCATTTCAAACTAAGGAGGCTGGTAATAGATTATGCTCAAGATCCAAGAATGGACCTAGAGTTACATTTAAAGAGAACTCCTAAGACTTGGTCATTTGAAGCTTCATGCTTTGAGGTAGATTTGATGCAAGACAGAGAAAATATGTGAAGTCAAGCTTCAATAACCATACACAGTCACTCCTTTATTAGTTTAAATAAATTTCCAAATTAAATTTACAAGAATTTCACAAAGACAAACAGGTTTTATACACATCAACTACTAAGACAAGATCATCTATGTTCAATATAGTGAAAACTATGTATAAGATTAATCTTCCTTGTATTGAATATACACCTAGGGTCCTCTATTTATAATAGAAAAATATGGGCCACGCCCAAAATACAAATAAAAAATAATAACAAAATTAACTAAAGATAAAAGATAAAGATAAGATAAACATAATATATTTAACACTCCCCCTTAAGTTTATGCATACAAATAGTATGTATCACGCTTGTTACTAATATAATCAATAAAGAATTGGTTAAAATATCTCCTTCTGTACTCGAGTGACACCAAATTATTCATGATTTATGAAGACAACATAGAAGACGAAATACGAACCCAAAAGACTCCCCTGAAAAACAAATCTGCAAGTTTGCTCCATGTTAATCTCTTATTGGAAATCTTTGTTGAGGAATGAATTGTTGACATCTAGTGGATAAAGAGATCATTGTTGAAGAGCTACCACGACTATAAATAAACTAACAAAAACCATTTTTGTCACGAGAAAAAACACATGTATGGACGAGTTAAACACAATGGTGATAGAAGGGAGGTTAGAAAAGACAATAGCGGAAGAAGCCATGGACGAACAGGAGAGAGAAACCTCAAAAGTACAAGATTCTCCTATCAAGGCACCTGAAAGTGAAAAAAAAAAATGACCTCAACGCTCTGAATAGTTGCTTTAGAGGAAACAGGATGTGCAACCATGCATGACGAACCTAAAAGAGGAAAACAAACGACCTTTCTGCTGGTGGCGATGTCGCCTACTACTGTCAGCAGTACCGTCTTTTATTGCTGCCACTACCAAAGTTTCAACTTTGATTGATGATCATACAATTTTAATTGTCTCGGCCAGGTAAACACCGTGTTGTTAATGACAACTTCATCTAAGCTCCTACTCCCTCTCAACGCATTTTGAAGTTGTAGATCTACTCCATTTTCGATCGTGCATGGTGGCATGTCCAGTCTCTTCTTAAGCACTGATTTAAAGTGTTGAGGTCACTCCTTTTCCTCTTTCAGATTTGTCATGCATTGTCGCACGTCTCGTCTCCTCTCAAACAACTATTAAGAGGATCAAGGTCATTCTTTTTACTTTTTTAGGTGCATTGAATGAAGAATCTTGTATTTTAAAGGTTTCTCTCTCTTATTCATCCATGACTTCTTCTGTTGTTGTCATTTTTGACCTCCCTTTTGTCACCATTGCATTTGACCCATCCATATATGCTTTTTCTCTCGTGGTAAAGATGACTTTTGTTAGTTTATTTATATCTGTGGTGGCTCTTTAACAATGATCTATTTATCCACTGGATGTCAACAATACATTCTTTAAAGGCGATTTGTAAAAAGAGATTTATATGGAGAAACCTCCCAGATTTGTTGCTTAGGAGAGTCTACTAGGTTGGTACTTCGTCTTTTATGTAGTCTTTGCAAATCATTAACAATTTTGTGTCACTCAGGTGTAGAAGCAAATATTTTCATTTAGTCTTTATTGATTATATTAGTAACAAGCTTGGTACACAGGATTTGTATACAAAAGATCGAAACCAAGCTTTGGTACCTTGTTGAATATAATGAAAATGATGTTTGAGATTAATCTCTCTTATGTTGAATATACAAATAGGGTCTTCTATTTATGATAGAAGAAATATGGTCTAAGCCCAAAATACAAATAAAAAATAATAACAAATTAACTAAAAATAAAAGATAAATATAAGATAAACATAATATATCTAATAGTCTATAGGATAGAACCATATAACACCTTCATGTTTTGATGTTTAAAAATCAACGATAAACAAAATGAGTATTGGACAAAGTATTATCCTTGTGAAAATAATATCGTTGAATGAAAGACATCTTATGAAACAAGCGTTGTGGCTCCTGAAAAAACAGAAAAATTTCAGTAAACGCACTAGAACCAAATGATCCTTATGACACTAGACATGTTATTACTAAATGATGACTTATTATGAAAGGGTCACTACATTAAACGATCTTTTAGTAAAGGGTTAATCATTCTGGTAGTCCCTATTTTCGATGACTTTTCTCAAATAGGTGTTACACTTCTTTTTTGTCTCAATTGAGTCCTTGTTTTTGAAAAGTTGAAGAATTAGCTCATTGTCGCTAATTCTGTACTCATACAGTTAAAAAGGTACCACATGTCAGGTCGTGGTTTTCTTGAATTTTTGAATTATATTTATTTTCATTATTTATTTATTTATTTATTTTTGGAAAAATTGTTGCCACGTGTCAAGCTGACATTGTGCCACGTGGCAATGATGGTGTGATGTGGCACTACTAGTGTCACGTGTCACTATCAAACCATGTGTCATTGTATTTGGATCATTTAGGTTCCTGTATTTTTATTTTGTTTGAATTTTGTCCTTGTATTTTTATTTTGTCTCAATTTATTCTTAACTTTTTTAAAAAATTAATTTTTTTTTCTCCCCAAAATCAAACAAAATTTAATCTGTATATAAATATATACAAGTATTTTTATTAAAATTGATATTTTTTTATTAGTAAAATTAAAAAAAATGATCATTCATATTATTTAGGTTGAATGATTTCATTTGTAGGTCACCTTCTTTATTTTTATTTGTCTCAATTTAATTTTTGTTTTAAAAAAATTAATTTTTATATATAAAAAAAAATGTGTCATATGTTAGTTTGTAATTTTTTTATTTTTTTGATTAAAAAAATATCAATTTGTATAAAAAAAATTGTAAAGATTTATATACAAATTAAAATTTGTTTTACTTTGGAGAGGAACAAAATTGTTTAATTTAAAAAAATATAACTAAATTTAAAAAAAATATATTGTTGGTATCGGAGGGGTATGGTTCGAAGAGTATAACGCAGTGGAATTAAAACTAACAGTAGCGTATAAGCGTGTTCGGTCACTTTTAAAACGAAGTTGGTCCTTTTTCGCAAAATAATTTTCTTTCAGAAAATTTATCGAACAGTTTGAGTGCAGGCAAAAGTAACAAGTGCATGGAGTAGAAAAATCACACAAGTAATTTTTATACTGGTTCGATTCAGAAGAATCTATGTCCAGTCGTTAATCACTATAAACAATGATTAACAGTTCCACTAAAAAGATGTTTCTCGGATTACAATTATAGTGAATGAAAAGCAAATAAATAAACCTTCCTTCGACGAGCGAACCGGAAGAAGACTGATGAGTCGATATTTTATTGATTTTATTTAGTTTATTGTGCTAGAATTAATCAGGGAATTGTGCTTAATTGTCCGGTATTTTCCCGTTTTTCCTAATTATGCTTAATTTGACCGGAAATTCTAATTTTAATTAATTTGAATTTTCTGAGCTAATTATTTGCATTATTATTTTCAGGGAAAATTTTGGAAACACAATTTGGGACATTTGGATGACACCAAATAAATTGAAGACTCTNAAATTTAGGCATTTTAAATTTTAATTGTATTGTAATTTAATTGTTAAAACTTTTTAGACAAACTCGTTGTATCTTGGGCCAATTTTGGAAAAATGTTGTTGGGCCCAATTTTATTAGACACTTGACACATGTCCTACCTAGGGTTGGGTGACCCCACCCTAATTTTACAGCCCTACACTTGGACCAGCCGTCATTTTTATTTTTTTTGGGGGGTCACATTCTCTCGGCAGAATTTTCTGTGGGAGATAGCTGCTGCCACCACTTGCTCTCGGTTTTCTATTTTATTGCTTGCTGGAACGTTTTCTTTCTCTTCCTTTTGAGCTTATCTTGAATGCTATGGTGATTCAATCTTGAGCTGCTGCCATATATTTTATCTTGAGCTGTCACGTCTAATGGAGATTCAATCTTCATATTTGGGTTCCTTTTATTTTTGTTTGCAGCAGCGTTTTTTTTTGGAAAGAGGATGCTGAATAGATTAGGTAGGAGGCTAGGACGTTTGGCAGTAGTAGATGTAGAGATTTATGTCTTTTATTTTTTTTTAAATGAAGAAGTTGAATAGATAGATTAAATGGGTAGGGAGCTGTACGGTGCAGCTGCTGGATTTCTTTTTTTTTTTTAGCTTTTGTTTTAAAGGTTGCTTTGTAGGAATGAAAACGGTGTCCAACAGAAGGTGATGGAAGAGAACGGTGCTTCATAGGGTTTGATTTCATTCACTTTGGAAAATGCATTAGGATTCATTAGAGGAATTTTCTTTTACACGTTTAATTTAGTTATTTAGTTGTTACGGAGATTTTTATTTGAAGAAAAAAAAAGGGTATTTCTTTTCATGGGGAATGAAGCTTTAATGCATTTCATATTATTTTATTAATTGATTCACGTTGAATGAAGCTTTAGTAATTCCATTTCCAAGATTTTGCTGAACGTTGCTTTTTAGATTCATGTTAATGCATTTTATATTACTTTGTTGCATTGTAATTGATTCACCCTTTTTCATTGGCTTTTTATTTGATTCCCATTGCACGGTATTCAAGGCCATAATNTACATTATTAGTTGCATTTTCATTTTGTTTTACTATTCACGTATTTTAGTATTAAATGTTTTATCTAGTGTTTTATTTTATTTTAATGTTGTTTAGTATATTTGGTAGTGATAATTTAATTGTCATGTTAGTTTAAATTAGTCGGGTTGGTTGTTAATAAAATTACTTTGTTTCCATGAGATTCTTGCACTTTAATGTTTTCAATTATATTGGGTCGTGTTTAATTTTCAATTTTAATTTCGTTATCCACATTCACCACAAACCTGTCAGTCCCCCTTTTTCGTGATGGACCTAATTCTCGAACCACAGTTTGGTCCTTGAGAGACGACCTAGGAGTCACTTCCTAGCTATACTGCATTTCTCATATGCAATAAAATTTGTATGGGCCGCGACAGCTCATCAAAGACCACTCTACCAACTCGAAGAGAACTGCTCCGGCAATCGACCAACGATTCGCGAGCTTCTCCTTTCACAAGACCAGGCAGAGCACACTCTACCAACTCGAAGAGAACTGCTCCGGCAATCGACCAACGATTCGCGAGCTTCTCCTGTTCACGAGACCAGGCAAAGCACAAAGAGAGTTTGCTTCAGCTATCGACACACGATACGCGAGCCTCTCCTTTCACGAGACCAAGCAAGGGAACTTTGAACAAAGCTTCTAAGAACTTTCCTCTGACAAACAGTGTTCTATTTAACCTTCTCAGTTCAAAAATGTTGCCTCTGAATTTTACAGAAGCCAAATATATAGCCAATTGCACTGAATGCCAAAGGTCAGGTCCCAACTGCCACGAATAATCGATTATTGTAAGTGATAATCGATTATTCAAGTCCGTTACAGGGTTTTCAAAAAGTGATAATCGATTATATGAAGTGATAATCGATTATTCAAGTATGACTTGTGATAATCGATTATTGCTTCATGATAATCGATTATTCTAGTACAAAATGCAAGTGATAATCGATTATAGCTTGTCCATAATCGATTATTCCAGTTAAAAATACAAGGTTTAAGATTTTCCTACTACATCCAAGTTCTACAAGTTGCTTTTTAAATAATTCTAATGTTCTCTTCAAATAATACTTCTTGTAGCATCATCAAAACAATTCTTCAAGTTTTACCAATACTCCTTATTGGTAACAAATATAAGGACCAAATTGAGACAAAATAAAACTATAGGGACCGAATTAAGACAAATGCAATGACATGTGGTCCGATAGTGACACGTGACACTGTGAGTGTCACGTCACACAATGTTAGTTTGCCAACGTGGCAAATTTTTATTTTTCAAAAAAAAAAATTTAAGAAATCCAAAAAAGCCTTAAGCTAACACGAGGCGTCCTCTTTAACAGTATTAGTATGGAACTAACGACAATGACCTAATTACTTCAATTTTCCAAAAATAAGGACCCAACTGAGACCAAAAAAAAGTGATGGACCTATTTGAGAAAAGTCATCGAAAATAGGGACTATCTGAATGATTAAACCTTTTGTAAATGAATCAATATGCTATATGATATTTTTGCTAAATGCACTCCACTATACCTTACTAAACAATGTAATAATGCGCCACATGATGTGTTCCTAAATGCGTTCTTGTACAAAACAAAGATCCCTAAACACTGTACATATTAGTAAATAGCTTTAAAAGGTTAAACGATACCTTATAATAAACTATGTTCTCATCCAAATATGAAATCTTTTTGAATCAATACTTAATATCTTTTCAAAAGTGCTTAAGCAATCTACAAGTTTAGAAAAATTGACAAGCACCAAGTTGTTTTGAACACTCAATGAAAAGCATTAAATGTACAATATTTCAAACAATAAAAGTAATAAGAAAAAGGACATATCTACCAACATACATCTCTACTCTACTCTGTGTAGATGCCTATTGCACGTATCCACATGCTCCATCATGAATAAGCCAGAAGTGGATGTTAGAAACAAAGAAGAAATTCATGGAATGTTCTCTCCATCAAAAGTCATGCTAAAGATTTCATACAATCACTATTGGACATCAACCGAGCTTTGATTACCACATGATGACACGATCTAAAGGCTTGGACAGTCTTGATCCAGTGAGAACAACACCAAAGATAGAAGAGTAGAGTTCATGTGCAATGGATAGATGGAAGTGAATGTTGAGTGGATGATTTAAGGTGTTTATGGTGATGGATCTAGCTCAGGCGGCCTACTAATTATAGAAGGAAGCTAGAGGGGTAGAGGGAGAATCAAGAGGAAGATGACTTTTCAGGAAAGAGGGTGATGGAGTTATCTCAACAACATAACTCTATACGCATCAAAAATTGTGTTTACAAGAGGGGGAGGTGTTGAATTTATAGTGATTTCAGCACCCATTATCGAGCTAACTACTCAGTTGATCATCAACCATGAAATATGGATCATATGCCACGTAGATGAAGCATTTAACATGTGTTAGAAATCATAAATTTGACAAAATACAAGTACACAAACAAAGGTTCTTCGTGTGGTCACTGAGCGCTTTGCTCAATGCGTTGAATGAATCTTCCATGGGCTGAAAACACATTGTTGCCTTTATGGGCTGAGTCGGGTTGGATGTGGGGTTCCTTGTGGATCCAAGGGTTCCAATGCAACTGGATATAGAGGGCTTGGAGTTCTTTTGATGTATCTTCAAGTTCTTCTTAGAGCTTGTTGGCCATACCATGAGTAATGGGCCATTAAATGGAGTTTGGGCTTGGGCCCAACTCATCACTTCAGTTTTCACACCACAAACAGATGCCTTCTAATAACTACGATTATTTCCTATCCAATCTCAACTCACCATAAAGGAGTATACCCATTGATACTCAAATAACTGAAGTACTTGAAAAACACTAGAAGGGAGTTGAATAGTGTTAATGGAAAACTTTTCGCAACCCTTTTGATATAGCACGTTATCAAGCTTTTGATATTTTCTTTTTAAGTGCTTAGATGCTCGACTTGATAAAAATTTATAAATGTTTTGACGTGCTATTTAGAATAAATATTGCAATGTTTAGCAAGAACTTCCTCTGTGATAAATAATCGTTTAACATGGAAAATTCTTATATTTGAAAAATAAAGTGTGACTACAGGTTTTCATAAGAGGATCATTTAGGCAAGAGAAAAGTTAATTGATCAAAATATTTTATACGGATTCACTCCAACTGAACTACGTCCAATCTCCTCCGTAGAGGGTTCCACTATAATCTTCACACGATTACAAATGAGTATTAGCACCACTCCTGGTACTCAGCAACCCTGCCGAGATTTCCTTTAAGTATTAGCACCACTCCTAGTACTCAGTAGCCCCGCCGAGATTTCCTTTGAGTATTCACACCACTTTTGGTACTCAATAACCCCATCAAGATTTCCTTTGAGTATTAGCACCACTCTTGGTACTCAATAACCTTAGCCGAGATTTTCTTTGAGCATTTTCACCACTCCTAGTACTTAGCAACCTTGCCAAGATTCTTAAACTCATACAGAGTTCAGTTGTAAGTATTTTAATTTTCTTCATAATTGCAATCAACGATTACTTACAAGTTGTTCAGACTATATCTCTCGTAGAGAGGATTTGATTACCATACAACATAGTCTAAACATTCGTAAGTATTTCTCTCTTCTCTCTTACAACAATAAGAAATATGACAATTAAGTGCGAGAGTATCCCTTTCTGTTTTTCTCTTCTCTTCTTTTCAGCTCAAATATCTTCTTTTTCTTAAGCTCTTTCTCTTTTGCTTCTTAGGATAATATTTCATTGTAAACTTTTCTTCGTTATGTTATCCTCTTATGTTATCCTCTTGTTTTATCCTCTAGATTTTCTTTTTGAGAGATCTTCTATTTATAGGCTTCTTAGATATTTGCCCATTAGACTAAGCTTGTAGTCTTCGCACTCGTGCTTTCTCTTTCTAGTCCAAAACTAAAAGGAAATATAACCACTACTGTGAGAAAATCATTTCCATTAGTAGAAGGACACATGACCAATAATAGAAGGAAATCCTCTCCATTAGAAGGAGGACACTTAGTCGTTACTCTCCACCAAAGAAGAGTCAATCATGCCCTTGCTCCCCAAGGTGGTTTAGGTAGATTTTGACCAAAGTCAATCACAAAAGGCACCACCCATGGGGTCAACTTAGAAAGTTGACTTATGTTAATCAAAATCCTACTTGACCTATGATACAAGGTCCAAAAAAGAAATCTTATCCTACTTAGTTCATAATACAAGGTAAAGATTATTCCTACTCTACTAGATGTGTTCCAAGATGATAAGAACTTAGTTTCACCTTTCACTATGTCTGTAACTTTTCTTAAATGTGTTTGATCATTTTTCTTATAAACATGAATACAATATTAACCACTTTGATTGTTTCTTTTCAATTTATTCTAAAATTGAGAAATCAAGTAATTTATAATTATCGTTCCTAATTACAAGTAAACAAGATATATGATAACAATAATAACTCTTAAAGAGAAGATATAATAGAAACTTTTTTACACATAGATAATTCCACAAAATGAAATATACAAATGTTGTTACATGTTTTGCACAAATAATAAATTACACTCAAATTTAGAATACTATTTCTGTTAACGAGTGTTAACTTGAAACTTTGACCAATATAGATTTCAATAATATAATTGTTGCTTAGTACAATCTTAAGTGATAATATCACTTTGTACTAGATTATGCAATCGCTCATATGAATTACGTTATTCTAATATTAAGTCTTAGAAGTTTTTATAATTTTTTTTTTTAAATTTAAATCCTATAGTTCATATATTAATTCATTATACAAGCACTAATATTTTTTAATCGTACGTAAATTAAAAATAATATCAGGAATTTTATACAATATTACATTTTGCCAATTTTAGAAACAGTGGCTTACAAAGCTCTAAAAGTACTGAGAAAGAAAAGTTAAGCACAATCGACTTTAAAGAAGGTAAAAAGGACAATTAACCTTTAACTACTACGTGTCATCATTTTATAATCTGAAAATGACAAGTTTTACAGAGTCAAACCTTTTGCATTGTCAAAGAAGAATTTCAAAATCTTAAGTTTGCACTCCGACACAAATGCAAACTAATTTTCAAATATGTGCTCATTGTCATATGCATTTGTTTTCGCCGACTTCTGAGGACAGAGCACGAAACGCGTTTATCGCATTATCATTTTCACACTGATTTCTCATTTGATCTTACACGTCAAATAAGATAACGTTTCCCCATTTATTTATTTTTCTTAAGTGGTTCACATAGTTATCTTTTATATTTTCTTTACTTGTTTAGGTTAATATTATAAAAGATATTTAACTAATGTAAAATGATGTGTAACTTTTATCTGTATTAGATAAATATTTTTTTGATTTCGAGACCATCATTTACAATAATAATGAAGAGATCATTTCCGTGACAAAATTATAGTAAGAGTTTCAAACGGATAATATGATAGATACACTCGTAGATTAAGAAAATATTAACGTTATGAACTTGAATATCGATGTTCTAAGGACAATGTTTTCTTAATTTTTTTTATTGAAGATTTGGTATATTTATAGTTTTGTTTCAGTAGTGATTTTGTGGGATGGAGAGACTAACCTCGATGTCGCATCTTTATCTCCTTTAGTTGTCTGCATCAATCGCTTTTCTACGATCTGGACAACTTGCTTACTCTTTAATGGTACCGCTTGTTTTCCTTCGACTTGTGTTGTTCATTCTCCTTCACCAGAGATGGAGAGGTACATTGTGGAGTCTTAGCTCTCAAGAAAGTGATTTTATTATCATTAGGAAAGTGTAAATCGAACTGGCTTTTAGCCTTGACCCTGTATTTATAGGTTATCATAAGCCTAATAAAATATAAACAAATTTACTTTAAACAGATTTACCTTAGAATCTGGTCGGTTGTTTTTAAACAGTTTTATCAATATCTATAATCAGATATTTCAATATCAATGATCAGATATCTCTGATTATTTTATCCTCTAATGGACTATTAGCCCAATAACTTAAATGTGGGCCCAATTGTGGCCCAATATCATTTAACTTGGTTTGACCTAGTGTTGACCAGCACTGCTACCGTGGATAGACCGACCAGCTATTTTTCGTAACCATTCGGTCCGGATATCATATTATACAAGTTTTATATTACTTAGTAATTGAGATTAAAAATAATATAAATAAACATTTTTTCTTAAACTTTTTTATATGCTTTTTAAGAAAAAACTATCACAAAAATTTTAAGTTTAACAAGAAATAATATATCAAATCTGACAATTGAATGGTTGTGACAATTTTAAGTTTAACAACAAATAATATATACAAATGGGTGGTTTCGTACTTAATTCAATGTATTAGTTTCATGGTTGTGACGTTGAATGTTGAATCTATATTAAGATCTTAACGATCATCAAATATGTGGTTGAATATAGTTATGTGGCCTTTTGGGCTTCACCGTCAAAACAAATAATTTATAAATTCAAAACAACTCTGTATTATTGAAGAGTTTAGATTTAAGAATTTAATTTCTGATACAGAGAAAGGAACGCTTTCTATCTCATGCTTGTCTTGGTCGGGCATTATTATGTATAGGAAAGTTTGTTTGGGTCATGGCTTCACCAAAGAATGAAACTTTTTCACTTCCTAAGATATTCACACACTCCTCTATGACCCTTTTCAAACTTCATTCTTCAGAGGCAATAGCACTCCTTCATGTTATTAATTAGGTTTGATCATATTATTAATAGATAAAGAATGCAAATAAACTTATTAGTAAGTACTATTTGAGTTTGTCTCCATTTTTTATGAGAATTTTTTACACAAATAATTGGGTATAAATATTAATATTATAATATTTAATTTTTTTAAATTAAGTACTAGTATATATATATATATATATATATATATATATATATATATATATATATAATCTATAAAATAGAGTATTAGAATTGATAGGTATTTTAAAATAATTTGAGTATTTAGTTTTAAAATAATTCAATAATATAAATAAAATTTCTTAAACTTGTCTTATTATTTAAAACACAAATCATCCCTCTAAAACTCATTCTTTGAGTTTCTCTCCCTTCTCTCTACCTTTTTTAATTCTTGAGTTATTTCTATGATGATTAAGAGGTGCCTAAACGACCACAACAACGAGGTCTACGTTTATACCCGATCAATTTCTCCAATAGAACATGTAAGTTTCTGCTCCTTTTTCCTTTCACTGTTATTTTCCTAAAATCTCTGGTTTAGGGGTGACACATGTGTCATCCACCTCTATTTTCCTGTTCCTTGTTGATATGTGATCCTAAGGACTCACTTTGTTTTCAATTATGTGGTTTGTAGGCGTTTCTATGAATCCTTGAGTCGAAAGCAAGAGTTTCAATGTTTTTAGAGCTTGGTATTGATTTCTGGTGATGTGATTATGATGTTATTATTAAAATAAATGGTATGTTATAAAGTGTTGTTGATGATTGAAAGTGGCTGAAATGTTTAAGGGGTAATGAGTTATCAAAGTTATAAGTTTTTGTAAGTTAAAATGGAGGTTTTGATAAGCTAGTTTTTTAGATAATGATTGGAATGTAAAATCTGGGAATTTAGGTTTGTTTTTATGTCAATTGAAACTTGTTAGAGCTTAGAGTTAGTAAATATCTGAGATAGAAATAGGTGTTAGATAATAAGGTGGTTTTAACTTTTAGAGGTTTTAATACGTAAAAATCTAAAGGAAACAAGTCTGATATAAAACTGAGGTTTAAGTTTTGTCCTGTAGTCACAATAAACTTGTTTAGATGTTAAGTTAAACTAAAAATCTTATATAGAGCTGTTATTGGTTAATATGTGGAAATTTTGTCACGTTTTGAGTTATTTTGGAGGTTCTAACTAGTGAAAATCTAAAACATAGAGATTGTGATGAAAATGAGGTTTTGGGGTATGTTCTTGGGTCCATTATGACTTGTTCATATCCTTAGTTTGCAAAGTCTTGGGTTATAAGGTGTAGATTTGAGTTTGGGTACTTTTGAAGATGTCAAACAGTTTAATGCACTTAGACTCAGGTCTGATGATCAAAGGGGTACTTAACTTTATCTATAAACATGTTTTCACATCAACTCTAATGTTTAAAGAACCAATTTGATTAGTCCAAAAATTCTCAAGTGCATCAAAACCATAAAAACATAATCATGTCAATTGTTGTTGTACTAAGCCCCCATTCTAGGCACCTGAACGCCACTTTCCAATGGCCAGAATGTTGAGCGCCTTATTTATGGCGTTGGATGCCCTTTGTGATTCTTGTACTTTGGTGGATGTTTAGTGGTTTCATGTGGTGTTTATATGAAGATATATATATATATATATATATATATATATATATATATATATATATATATATATATTAAAAGT
Organism: Vigna radiata var. radiata; assembly: GCF_000741045.1. Classification (NCBI taxonomy): domain Eukaryota; kingdom Viridiplantae; phylum Streptophyta; class Magnoliopsida; order Fabales; family Fabaceae; genus Vigna; species Vigna radiata. The sequence goes on along the minus strand of NC_028357.1, from coordinate 75,376 downwards.
GTGGAAAAAGATTCCAAGGAGGAAATTCTTATTGGTAGTTTCAAATGTTGTTGGTATGAATGTAGAAAGCTCAGCCTTGTAGTTTANATATATATATATATATATGGATTAAAAGTGTGGAAAAAGATTCCAAGGAGGAAATTCTTATTGGTAGTTTCAAATGTTGTTGGTATGAATGTAGAAAGCTCAGCCTTGTAGTTTATCCTAAAACTCTAATGATCATTCATTCTCAATTACAAAAGATTGATACATGTGGTAAGAGTAGTAGGAGTTCTTAGTCTAGGTTCTTCTACTATGGCCTATGACGCAATAGAGACTAACTTATTAGTATGGTAGAGTGAAACCCATTGAGAATGGCTTTGCAAAGCAGTAGAGGCCACCACAAGTTCATGACCTGCCATAGCACTGCATTCATACTAAATCTGGATAGTCTAGTCTAGGTCTTGGAATATTTAAGATCTTTGGATTGCTTTATATGAAATATGCCTCATGTTGGAAATGTTAAAGTATAGGTTTAAAGCTCTTTTTGGTCCCAGTTTTGGTTAGGAAAATTCGAAATGGTCCCTATATTTTTTTTGTATTCAATTTGGTTCCAAAGAACGTATTTAGTGTTCAACTAAGTCCTTTTCAGTAACACCGTTTAAATTGTTAACGGTGAACTGTCCAGATGTGTAACTGCACTGTGAGGTGTGATTTATTTGCTGAGTTGGAGTCCTTTGTGGTATTGTCTGTTGGAATTAGGATTTTTTTAAAATATATTTCTGATTAGGGTTATTATTTTGGGAATAATGAAGTTTAAGCCTCCATGCCTCTGTTCACCTCTAATCACCAAAACTCTAAGTTCACTTACCTGCAAGACCAAGATACCTAACACAAAGTAGGCTCTATTCCTAGTTGAGAAATCCGACCATTAGAAACCCGAATCTGCCATTCCATTTAATTGAACGAACATCAGGATTACACTTACTCATTTCCTAACTTCCAATAATGAAATCAACCCAAATAAAGCAACAGAGGAATGAGAGGATTGGTCATCAACCATCAATAACGACACTCAAGTCGCCATTGATGGTGTTGTCCAGTGGCTAGGGTTAGGGCGTCGAGAGCCATTGTAGTTGGTGAGGAAGAAGGGTTGAGCCGCGGTGGAGGGTTTTCCTTTCATTGTAGACGACATCGACGGCGGCCTTGGGAGGAGTCACAGAGGGCGTTTCCTTGCGAAGACGAGTTCGGAGGTGGAGCCTGACGCTGTGGCTGGCTGTGGTGCCAGTAACACCTGTTGTCGCCGGTGAGCTCGAGACTTGTGAAAGCAGGGGGTTTTGGTGGCGCCTTGACCTGCGACGTGCGGCGGCCGGCGTCGTTCTCGAAAAAGGAGGGGTTTTCTCCCTCGCGCGAAGAGGAAAGAAAAGGAAGGTGGAGCGATGGCCGGCGACGGGACCAACGGTGAGCGGTGGATCTGACGACGGCTTGAACGACGACTGGTGGCGGCCAGCGGCAGCCCTGGTGACGTGTGGTGTCGCCGGCAATGTTATTCACCGCGAGGGAGGGAAACAAATTTATTCCCAAAATAATAACCCTAATCAGATTGGAGGATGATACTTAACTTTAATTTATTCCCAAAATAATAACCCTAATCAGAAATACATTTTAAAAAATCCTAATTCCAACAGACAATGCCACAAAGGACTCCAACTCAGCAAATAAATCACACCTCACANTGCAGTTACACATCTGGACAGTTCACCGTTAACAATTTAAACGGTGTTACTGAAAAGGACTTAATTGAACACTAAATACGTTCTTTGGGACCAAATTGAATACAAAAAAAACATAGGGACCATTTCGAATTTTCCCAACCAAAACTGGGACCAAAAAGAGCTTTTAACCTAAAGTATATTATGATTTGTTTTGTATCACTAGCTTACCCTTTTGTTTGTGTCTTGTTGGTTGTGTATTGTTGACTTGGCTATGATCATCTGGTATATGTGAGCAGATGGTGATGAGGTGACCATGGAGCAAGAGTTAGGTGGAGACAGCCCGAATGTTTAATAGTTATAGTAATTATACCTATAGTGATTATATTTTCTTTTGAATGTTTAGATAATCCTTCTTGTTGATAGTTTTGAGCCTAGTGTGTTATATATAAAGTTAGTTTTTATGGTTAAGATATATGACTATAAATTAACTTTATGTTTTATATTGATTAACTGATCTATTTTATTAATTATATGATAAGTATTTTATAATTTTAATATTATATAATTGACATGCTGCAAAGTAAATAAATAAATATATATATATATATATATATATATATATATATATATATATATATTTTGCGTTCTTATTTAATGTTCCTTCTAATACATGTTTTAATCAATCTAAAAAATTTATTTTTTCTTTTTCTTTTGTTATTAGTTTTGTTTTATTGGAAGAAAATTTCTTTCTTTTATTCACGGTTCAAATTTTTATCTTTACTTCTAGTAATTTGAGTTCTTCATTAATATTAACTTAAATCACCAAGATACTTTATTTTTTAATGATTTTATTTAAATGAAGTGTTTCATTTCATACCCGAATCCCAATTTCATTGAATTATATTATTTTTAGGATATACATTTGGTTACTTTTAGTTTTTTAATAAATCTTTAATTTTTGTAATTTTTTAACTTGAGAATGATTTTCAATATCAAGAATCAAAAGCTTATTTTCGACTATTAATTTATTAAGTAACATAAAAATATATCTTGTGACTTAGTTTTCTTTAATTTTAATAATCTTTATTAAGATACTTTACCACTTATCACAATATTAATTACATATACAATTATTTTTTTACTTCTTTTAAATATTTTTGTTTTTTGACTCTCAAGTTCTAATAAAATATTGTTTATTGTTCAACTCACCTTCAAATTGTTTCAATTTTTTTGTTAAAATTATTATTGTTTTTGTTGTGTCTCCTTTGCATGAATTTTCCATAATGTAGTGGCTTTAATTTATGTTTTATCCTAACTGTAAAAGTCACAAGTGTAATCTTATCATAATAATTCTATAAAGATGTAGTATAATAATTTATTGGGATCATTATAAATTTAAGTTCAAAATATTGAAAGATATATATGTCTAAATTTTAATTATTCTATTTTTAAAACTTTAAATTATGTATTATAATATTTAGAAATGTAAAAATGTATTAGGGAGAATATATGTGCATAAATACAAGTGTATTAAATATGAGAATTAATTTTTTTAAAAATAAAAATAGTCAAATTCATAACCACCTTTCTTTATTATTATTCCTATTAATAGATGATCATAAATCCAAATTTACCCTGTCTTATATAGTTGAATTGATAAAATTACCTATTAAGATTGTAATTTTTTATATAAATTATTGAACTATAAGATTTACTGAAAATTATATTAATGCAATATGATGTATAACTGTTATGTAATTTTATGTTTCTAATATCCTTACGCCCTCCCTTAACGTGAGTTCAGCAAAGTCCACTCGCTTGAGTTATATGTTCATCTCAAACTTTTTCATATTTTAGTTTCTTAATTTAATTCCTAAAACTTTAAATATATTTATTGTTCCAAAAACTTATTAATTTTCTTTTCTATATTCATCCTTACTTAAGGCATAAACTATTATCTTTTATTGGGTTAAATATGGTTTTAGTCCCTATACTTTGGGACGATTTTGGTTTTAATCCCTCTTTCAAACTAAGATACAATTTAGTCCTTCAACTTTAAAAAACTCTGGTTTTAGTCCTTTTTACCAATTTTTTTTAACTTTATTTGCAGTTTCAAACGCGTTTTTCAGTTAACATTGAAACAAAAATGTGTCAAATAGTTAAAACAACCCAAATGCTATAATGAAACGTGCTTGAAACAGCAAATAAAATTAAAAAAAAATTGATAAAAATGACTAAAGCCAGAGTTTTCTAAAATTGAATGACTAAATTGTACTTTAGTTTGAAAGAGAGACTAAAACCAAAATCGTCCCAAAATATAAGGATTAAAAACATATTTAACCCTAATTACATTATAATATGAATTAATAATAAGTACTAAATGTATTTATTAAATACTACTACCATAATCTTAAAAATCAAGAGCTTTCGAAAATAGTTAAAAAAAAAATTAGTTAGGATTTTAATTAGATTCGGTAGCTCAATGAATAAAATTAATTGGATCAAATATTCAAAGAAAGGATAATGAAAAGGTACATGCAATGATGAAAAATAACTCTTATCAACCTAAACGTAATTAGTGTTTTTCTTATAATTCAACATCTAACGGTGTCATATCATCAATTTTATACATATTCCTCAGGGCTTCAAACATTCACAAACTATTCTCCTTTATGTAACCTACCATACTAACAAAAATTTCTTAATTTCAATAATTAATATTCTTCCACGTACATAGATTTTCTTTCATTGATAATGACTTTTCATACGTACATTCCTCCCTACATTTTCTTTTTCTTTTTTCAGGAGACCCTTATGTGCTTTGAATGTGTTGTGTTTTATAGACTCGGAGCATTATACTTTCATATTGGGAGGACAATGTGGTTGAGTTAATGAAGAATCTCTATGGAGAAAAAAAAATCAAGAGAAACTATAATAAATATAAGAAATATGATAAAAAAAACAGAAAAATAATTAAAGAGAAGAATTTAAAGAAGATTCATTAAGGGAGATTAAAAGAAATAAAGAGATATAATAAAATGAGTCTTTCCCAAATTATAAAATATTATAAGAAAAACAAAGATTTTTATGTAAACTCTAAAAGTCTTATGTTTTGGATGTTCATTAAATATCAATTAATTGGACTAAAATTGACAAGTTAATTATACTTAATTTTACTAATTACATATAATAGTAATAGTAATTATTATAATATTTATAATATTTGTAAGAATTTGTGTATATTTATTAATATGCATATATCATATTTTATTATTTTAAAAATGAATGTATTATTATATTATATATGAACCTTATATATGATCTATACGTTATGTAGAAATTTTTAGAAATGATGAATGTAGGTCATATATATATATATATATATGGATTAAAAGTGTGGAAAAAGATTCCAAGGAGGAAATTCTTATTGGTAGTTTCAAATGTTGTTGGTATGAATGTAGAAAGCTCAGCCTTGTAGTTTATCCTAAAACTCTAATGATCATTCATTCTCAATTACAAAAGATTGATACATGTGGTAAGAGTAGTAGGAGTTCTTAGTCTAGGTTCTTCTACTATGGCCTATGACGCAATAGAGACTAACTTATTAGTATGGTAGAGTGAAACCCATTGAGAATGGCTTTGCAAAGCAGTAGAGGCCACCACAAGTTCATGACCTGCCATAGCACTGCATTCATACTAAATCTGGATAGTCTAGTCTAGGTCTTGGAATATTTAAGATCTTTGGATTGCTTTATATGAAATATGCCTCATGTTGGAAATGTTAAAGTATAGGTTTAAAGCTCTTTTTGGTCCCAGTTTTGGTTAGGAAAATTCGAAATGGTCCCTATATTTTTTTTGTATTCAATTTGGTTCCAAAGAACGTATTTAGTGTTCAACTAAGTCCTTTTCAGTAACACCGTTTAAATTGTTAACGGTGAACTGTCCAGATGTGTAACTGCACTGTGAGGTGTGATTTATTTGCTGAGTTGGAGTCCTTTGTGGTATTGTCTGTTGGAATTAGGATTTTTTTAAAATATATTTCTGATTAGGGTTATTATTTTGGGAATAATGAAGTTTA
>NC_028357.1:15087-68874 GCF_000741045.1 Vigna radiata var. radiata | reverse complement strand
ATATATATATATATATATATATATATATATATATATATATATATATAACAAACTAACATTTTTTTTTGAGACATTTCTCAGAATGACGATTATCTATCCCAAAACGAACTTCTCTAGTGTTTGTGATGGTGAGTTGGTAAAAATTTGAGAATGAGTTACTTGAGGAGAGAGAGACGTTTTCGTAGACAACAATTTAGCAAGACCTCTCATTTGTGTCTAGGAAAGGTAACCGACACCACCTTGGATTGATTGTGACAAATGTCTTCTTTACATTTTTCACATCTTTCTCAGATGGAAGTTTGTTTTGAGAACGTTGTTTTGAAGTAAAAATAGCTAAGACTTTGTCACTAAAAATAGCCAAGATGACACAAAAATCAGTCCAACGTTACCCTGGTCGTCACCACCAAAAAATAGCACTCAAGTCCTCCAAGAAACACCATTCGGCTTTTCCACATTTTACTACCAAAAAGTCGCTCATAACTCATGAAGCATACCATCATATTATATTGAGCTCGAAGGGAGCTATGGGAGACATTTAGACATTAACTCACTGCTCCGTTGAAAAGTTCAATACTCAACTATTTCCAATTTTGGACACTTCTTTAACAACCTTTACTTTCACATACTGAATGTTAAAAAATAGAATTGCAAGTATAATCACAAATTCTCAAAGGTGTAGAGTAGAGGGTTCTTGATCTCCTTACCTTCAACTTTATCAAATTAGGTTTAGAGTTGATAAGTATTATGTAGTTAGAAATAATACTTCATTTGCAACAATAACACCCATAAACCTTTGCCAATCAAATATGCCTCAAATATGTTATTTTACAAATTTACGAGGACAAATGTGTTTGTTTGGGTGTGAGTTATCATAAAATTGTTAAACTCTCCACCCTTTCTAGTGAATCCATGTACAAATTCCTGAATGCTACATCCATTTTACACACAATTAGTCCAAAACGTATAATTGTAAATACAAAACAATTGATCTCGTATCATCCTATCTTCCTGACATTAGATTCACAAGATTTTGATTTTCATAGAAGGAACCAACATCCCACTCGTCTGTAGTTGAAGAAAGTGTCATTAGCGCAACCACAATAGATCTCATACTTGGACGGAGTTGAGGATTGTCTTGTGTACAGGCTTTGGCTAGTTGTGCCATCTGCAAGCCCAAATAATGAACATATATTTGTTGATCCATGTTGAAATCACAAAAAACAAACGTTCAAAGGGTTTACTCTTAACAAATTTCTTACCTTGCGGACAGAGTCAACTGGGTAGTTATCCCCAAGCCTTGGATCAACTAGTTTGATGAGATCTTCAGTGTTATCCGGCTGACCAAGAACTCCATCAAACTGCATTGCATAATAAAATTAAGAAAGTCACTTTCATAATTTAGATTGATGATGATTTTCTTAATATTTGCAATGACTACAATAATAAAAAATATTTGGAGAAATCAACACTGACCAAAGCTACTAGGCCCTTTGAGTCGGTAGCAGAGTCGTTTGTCTTGACAATTGCTTCCTTAGCCGAAATGAGTTCATAAAGAACAACTCCAAAAGCATACACGTCTACTTTGGGAGAAACATCCCCATATTGAGCATACCTTCAGACAAAGCCATGGCAATCAAAGGGTTGTCAGAAAACAAAGGGTTGAGATAGTCAAAGGTTGTAAATTAACATGTATTAAGGGGCATTATTCTTATGTAACCGCTAAATGTTTGAAGATTCATTGACATTATGATGACTTAGGGTGTTATATGAAGAGCTATGATGCACGGATAGGATACGTGTAATGGATACTGACACTTATCTGATACGCAGATAAGTTTATTTTAAAAATAATAACATAGGATACATGATATATGCATATTGAAAAATGTAAAAAAAAATCTTAAGAACATAAGAAATATATGTTTGTTATTTTGTGAGTGCAAATTAAAATCATATGTAATAAACATTGTCAAAATAAAAGATTATAAATTATTGCCATCATATAAGTACTACTACTGTTTTATAGATTAGATGATAAATATCCTAATGTACAATACGGATAAATATCCATAAAGTATCCTAATATATCATACACGAATACATGTCCCGAAGTATCGGTGCATCATAGGTGAAGAAGAGTCATGTAATAGCTAAGGAGTTCAACTGCATGAATATTTGTCACAAAATTAGCCATAAGAAATCATGTTCTCCTATTTTTGAAATGCAAATAAAATAGTTGCCAATTGCAATGGTAGTATTCAATATATGTTTGAAAAAAAACTGGTATGTGAACTTGGAAAGTAAATTTTCAATATGAACACCAACACTCTAATGTTAAAAGGAATATTATCATACTCCGGTGGCATGTATCCAAATGTTCCAACAAGACGACCCGTGGGAAGTGATGAACTTCCAACTTCTGTAAGTTTGGTTAATCCAAAATCAGCAACCTGCATATATGAGCATTGTATGAGCTCCCATAGCGATCCAAATAATAAAAGTAGATAAGATCTCAAAACATTCGACCTTGCCCCGAAAGTTTTTGTCTATTAATATATTTGCTGACTTGATGTCACGATGAATATATACAGGTACTGTGTGCTCGTGAATATATTCAAGACCTCTGGCAGAATCCAAAGCAATCTGAACACGAGTAGCCCATGGCAGTGGTTCTCTACTACCTAGGTAATTAAACACATCATAGTAATTAAACACACCATTATCAATTAACTGTCAACTGGTAACCATTTCAACCCATCATGGGTAAACAAAAACTAAACTAAGGGTTATACAACCTGAACCACGCAGATGTTGGCTTAGGTTTCCATTTTCAATGTATTCATAGACAAGAAAAAGAGATCCCTCGATGCTATACCCAATCAGCCGCACCTGCATAGTGATTAAGAGTTTAAGCCATTCCCTAAAGCAGATGTGAGAATTTATGTATAATAAAGCATGCTGAGTGTCTGTGTATAGTACAAACAGAAAACATAATGTAATAGAAATTCTTCGGGAAATATATGTTTAGCTTAATAACATTTGATCCCTATATCTTCACCAATTTCATTTTAGTCTATATACCTAAAAAATTATCTTTCAGCACACTATACAAGCAATTTTTTTATCATTTAGTCCTTATGCCTTCATTTTGTGGAGGTTTCAAACTGCTAGAAAATTGAAACATACACATAAAAAATTGCTTATAAAGGGACTAAAACGTAGAATTAGATTTAGGGACCAAAATCAAAAGTAGGAACTGGTATAGGACCAAATGATTTATCAAGCCAAAACTCTTTTGTCAACAAAGATAACTGTTTAGCCTTGTATATTGGTTTCATCATCTTATGTGTACAAACTCTAATTGAAATTTTAGATTTTGAGCCCAATTCACTAACATCATATAAACAAAACATAGATTCACCCTTTTTGTTTTCTTGTTGTGATGTTCTTCAAGGGAAAAGAGGAAGACAGGTGGAGATGGATCGATGACTTATTTATGTGATAAATCATAGAAATATCCTTAAATGACATGTTAGTTAGTTTTAATAGTTTGATGGTTTTTCAGAAAGTAAGAGATGACAGGGCATGAATAAGAATAGTAAGAAAAGGACTGAAGAATCTTTGGTTTGAGAATGGATTTTAGGAAGTAAAGTTCAGGTCTGTTTGATGGAAGGATGAGAGGTGATTCATTTATACTGTACATTTACAGTCATTTAGATACTAGTTAGACGGTATTCTATTTGAAATAAAGATTGGCTGTTTTCCCTAATTCTGAACCAGTATCTAGCATAGAGCCTGTTGAATCCTTAATCAAATAATAAGCTTTGCAAGATAACAAACTGAGATTCAAACTCAATCTAGTAGTGCCTTCTTAAGTATTAACTGATTCAAAACTCATTATGCTATTCAAGTCATATATTGATACCTTCAAGGAACTTTTTTCAGCTAATGGAAGCAAGCAAAGTGTGTACACCAAATTGAATTCATAACTAAAATTGGATAGTAACATAATAAAGAGACTGTCACGAATAGAATACTTCCAAGATCAGAGGAAAGTTTGAATAGAAAGGAAAGGGAAAAGGAAAAGGTCAAAAAGTAGAGGCAAGATAATCCGGATTCAAAATAGAACTACTTTAAAAACATTTACTAAGCACATAAAACTTCCGTATATATTATGCACTAGAGAAACAAATATTAAGGCTTAGAAAAAAAAATGAAAGTAAATTGAACAGGCATGGAGGAAATGTTTGAAGATTTGTAGTAACATGAAATTAAAAGTTTCATATATTTTAGGGAAGGGAGCCACTGTGGCGATAAATTGGTCAATTTAGGCTTGGTAAATAGGGAACAATTTAAAAGGTATTCTTTAATGCTTCCTAGCATTAGTTCGGATTTTCTTTAGAATAGGTACCAACTTTCTATGTATAGGGTGTTCAGCTTTTGTCTTGTATTTTTGTTATCATGGATTTGGTCTAGTCCCCTCATGATTCATTATTCTTTATTTTTTTCATATGATGACAAATGATAGATGTCCATTGAGATGTCAGCATAGCTAAGATGTCACAGTGCATAGTGATCCCTAGCATGAGTTTTTGATTTAAAAAAAAATAAAAAAATCCAAATTAGTTCCCAAGATGGACAAAATAATAAAGAGAAACAAAAGATAATAGAAATTCACTATTTTCAAATTTAATAAATTCCCGATGCTACTCCTATCTCAAGATGACTAAATTCAAACCCAGAGTATATGGGCCAAGCTAATGCTAGATCCCATCAAAGAAATCACATACAATCATCTCATAATAACTCTCCACCTGCTGATAAGCAATTCAATTAAAATACAATAGTAATGCTAAATATGCTTTAAGTTTTAAAGGACTAGTACCAGGTTTAAATGATGAACACGTGTCAAGACTTTCAATTCAGCAAGAAATTCTTTTGATGCTTGCATATCCATCTTCTTGATTGCAGCTTTCTGCATGGACAAATTTATTGGCTTATATAAAAAGTATACTGATTCAAAACAAACAAGAAGAATGGTTCTTAAGAACAAACAGACTCCGTTCCATCATGTATCATTATAAAGCATAATATAAAGAAATATTTGAGCTTTGTTCATCGACTTAAATGCATCATGCTGCAATTCAAAACAAAGGAAAGACATGCTAAATATTACTTTGTTCATAAACTGAAATGCATAATAATGAAATTCAAAACAAAGGAAATGCATATTAAATATTACGCAATAATTTCAAATTTCAAGCAAGGAAGCATAAAATAATTTAGTGAAACAGAGAAAACAGTAAGATTGATCAAATAGTTTAGTTGTTCAAGTTTCGTAATAAATTATTATAAACAATTCAAAGATGTCAATCTTCCTCACAAGAAAGGATGTCAACAAGAAAACAATGCATCTCAAAATACCAAATATCAAAAGATGACATTCAATTAAACTTAAATTTGGATTTTGGCCTAACTCAATCCCAAAACCAATCTCATAGGTGGCCCAACAAAGGATTCAGGATAGACCATATATTGTAACCTTCAGTCCCAATCTGGCAAGAAAAATATACTGATCTGAATTCTGATCAATCATTAAGTATCAAACTTTTCAGTCACTCTTTTCTTTTCATTCAATGTTTCGATGATATTGTATAATAGCTTACCATATTAGATAAAATTGTCACATGGTATCTATAAAGTTAGTCTTCAATCTTCTATTTCAATTTATCTTCATTCTACTGGCAATCAGTTAAAAACCACAAAACACCGATTATATCAATTATGACAAAACCCTAAAAGAAATATCAAAGTGAAACTGAAGGAAAGCTTCCACTATTGGCAGTTATAAATGTGAATACTAACCTCTCCCCTCAGCTCCGCATAATAGACTGACCCAAAACCTCCTTGACCAATTTTATTAGCCAAACTAAAGTTATCTGTGGCAGTTGCTAGTTCCTCATATGTGAATTCCACCGATTTGTCCACTTTTATGCCGGTGATAGCGGTAGGACCACCAGGTCCTAAAGTTTCATGCGCACTACTACGGGAAGCTTCATCTGGAAAATAAAGCACCAAATCATTTATGTCGATATTTTAGAACATACAAGAGCTAGAGGTACTGCAAGATGGATAGAGTTCCAACAAGAGGAAAAAAGTAGGTTTAGCAGAGATCTTGTGCTGGATGATTGGAACAAGAAAAGAGATTAGGAACAGATGTACTTGGGAGAAAATCAGGGATGAAAAGAATGTAATAGACTCCAAGATGTGGTCCCCCCAGGTTAGGAGAAAAGAGGATCCAATGGTAAAAGTAATTTAAAAGGAAGACAGTCAAAATAAATGTACTTTCTGAAAAATTGGAATTTGGAAAACCATAATGGCTTCATTTGATTTATGTAAGGTTGTTGCTGATAGTGTTGAGTCAAGAGCAAGAGGATCAGAGTATCTGTTTTTAAATTTAAAAGAAACCATTTAGAACATTGATAGCACTCAACTCATTTATATAGATGCACATAAGCTCATTATATATGGAAGAAAAAGTCCAGATTCTTCATTATTTTAAGACTCCTATAGTTCACACTAGTTTCTACTGACAAAATAAAAAACACTGATGGAAACCCAATATTCCAAGCGATGTGGTCAAAAAGTTAACTTTTTCTACAAGGACTTTACTAAAACTGAGATATGTAATCTACAGATAAAGGGAAAAGAGGTTATTTCAGTTAGATTGTAATATGCAATAGGACTACAGTAGAACTGGTAATTCAGTTACTTTTTCAGCATTGTATTATTCAGTCTATGTAAAGAGTTAGATAGAGGGAGGTGTTGCAAGGAGAATAAGTAGAAAGAGCAATACCCTTCCCATCTTGAGCAAAGAGTGCACTAGAATCTCGTGAAAGTTCCTCCTTCTTTATCTTCTTCCGGAATATTCTGAAATATATAACAACTCCTAATACCAGAAGAACTGCCACAACTCCAACAGCTATTCCAGCAATAGCCCCACCAGCAAGTCCTGCTTAAATAGAAGAAAAAATGAGCCAACATACGTCATCATCCTTCTGATTTTAGTACATACTGGTCATATGTTTCGTAAGAATCTCAAATAAAAACATCTCATAACCAATATTTTGAGAAGAAAGTCAAACCTCCTGAACTGCAGAAAAAAAAAATCAAAAGATAGTCATTGGATATTGTCAATGTATTGGAGATTAAAAAGTAATGCAATCAGGAGTAGATTGTAAACAGAGTATTACCTGGACGGCAAAAACACATAGCTACCATTTTGATCTGTCAAAAAATGAAAAGAAAGAAGTTAGTGCTATAAATTGAAATTTAGTTTATTGAAAAATATTCAAAAGATTGATCTATACATATGAAGTTTATTACGCATCCCAAAGCTTGAGTGAATATTAATAACACAATTCGTAGGCAACATCCAGCTGAAATGGTAACTGTTTTAGTAATAGATGCTTCATTCAAGTTATCAGAGAAAATTCGTTGCAGCCCTTTAAATAGAAAGTTAGAAGACCTCAAAATTTTATTTCAACTTCCAAGGATAAGCAAAGAATATCAACAGCATGGTATGCGCCTAAACCCTAGCTGTTGGAAAATTAAAGCAACACCAAGTCAAAGGAACACCGGGTGAAAACTGAGTTACTGTTGGAAAGTCACCTTTTGCTGCCACTCCAAGCCCACTCAACTGTGGCTTCTTTTAGGGTTGCCTTAATTGGAACCTCAAGGGTAGGGATTTTTTTTTTTCTGTCTTCTAAAAGAAATGACTTGTGTTTTGTTTCATAACTTGATCTAAAAAGTTGACTTTGTGGAATCCAATTAAGCCCTAAATATCAATTTATAAAATGATACTAGAGTTTATCCTAAATCCATTTTTGGATCCACTAGCATTTTCCACGCTTTAGCTAGAAGTCCTGAGTGTGAGGGGAAGTGTCAAAAAGTTGTCTAAATTGTAATAACCCTCTGATGGCATACCCATTAACCATAGTCAAGCATCTACAAGAAGAGTTGAAGTCATTTATGAAGATGGTCTAAACTCTACCTTTTGGATCACCTTTGGAGCCATCATGGAGCATAGCTTGGAGTAGTATAGGTTTAATTTAGGCCATGTATTTCAGCCAAGTAATGTAGGTTTGTTTAAGGCTTATATTAAGGCCTCATTAGTGTAGGATTTTTCCTTAAGCTAGACATTCAAACCATTTGAAAAGTATGTGTCATGTGTCATGCTTCCAATGGAGAGGACCTAGCTTGAGTAGTGGCCACATGTAGGAATGGAGAGACTTTTGCTTTATGAGTGACCACATGTCCTCTCCTCATTGGAGAGGATTTGTGAACACTTGTCCACTCCTTAGAAAGCCTCACTTTTGGCCAATGAGTGCAAAGGTGGAAGGTCATGCTTTTAGGGTTTTAGGAGACACCATTGCCTATATATAGAGGTGTCTCCTCTCTTGTAATCATCTTTGATGTTGAGTAATGTTATGCTGCCTATTTTTGGCCATACTACACATCTTAGATCAAGACTAGAACAACCCATGAGGCCTCTCTAGTCACCTTCCTCTTAGAGTTGACCAAACCTCTCTTAGAGCCTTCAAACACCACACCACCACCATTTAACCACCATATGGCCGTGAGCTTCTAGCGTCACAAACACCATAGCTTCCGCATTTCCAGCCCCTATCCTTGAGAATCCACCACATTTCCGCATCATATCTTCAAGGGACAATCTCCATTGCATCCTTCTAGCTTTAACCTAACCTAGCCTAGGAGATTGTCATCACCCTTTTAGGGGTTGCCTTAATTGCATCCTCAAGGATGGTGGTTTATTCCTACATCAATTAGAGTATGGTTTGAAAAAGTATTATAAAACTTGGGTAGCCTTCAACTTCAAAACCGATTTGTACAGTTGAATTACACCCTATAAAACAAATTTCTAAGAGTTACAACGCTACTTTGACCAACACGGATAACTAATGCAATAACCAAGCAAGGTTTTATATGCCTATCCCCAACAGTAGTGCAGCTGCAACATCAATCGCATCAGCTATTCCAGCTGCATTAATTGTCAAATTTGAATGATTTCAGTTCTGCCACTACAATTAAAAACCTTTCCAAGTACAGAGAACCGATGAATTCACATGAGAACACCAAAACATATCAGAAATAAGCACCTTTTACCAGTGATAGAAACCAAGTCACCAAACAACGCCCACATCCGAATTAGCATAGAAAAAAAACCCGCCATTACAGCAAACTCAATCTTGAATACAGTATCCAAACTAAGCACAAACACACAAGCTCAACATTCCAAACCCTCAAAACAAGAACCAAAGTCACCACTTCCCTCGACACATACACAACAAATTCAATATCCAAATGAAGAACCCGACCAAAATCTACAAATATTGCCAATATCAACGATCAAAACAATATCAGATTAAAGGCAATATAATAAAGCATCCAAACTAACACACAAAAACATCAAAACCAGTCTAGTTTCAAAACCAATGAAAACGTTTTAAAATACATCCTAGTGCCACAACATCAATGTTTTAGGGGTCTCTACAGCCAGATTCGCAACCACATTAGCTCCGTTTATCCACAATTTTCCCATCCGTAGACCAACCTTAAAAGACTGTCTTAATCTAACCACTTCCCCGCAAAATTAAAAGCAACTGCTTCTTTATCCGAATCGCTTAGATCATGGACTCTGGGTAATTAGGGGAGGTATATGATCTGAACTTAAACAACGGAATTTAAATAAGAGGACGGGTAGCATAGTCAAACGACAACAGTTACCATAAATAAATCTTGAATGATCATAAGTAAGGTGACTCACTGTGAAAGTTCTAACAAGGAGCCCCCTAGCCTCTTCGGACTACAACTAGCACTTTCAGTGTAAACTAAATAAGGTATTTATTTAAACCATTTTATGATAAGTGAGCATCTACCTATTTCAAACATCTCTGGGAAAACTTGGTTAGTCACTTTCGTAGAATCTCCCTCCAACCACTCACAACGTCCGAAACCAAACTCGCACTCGGAACACATGTGGGTATTTTGCTTATGTTGAAGTAAGAAACAGAATACACAAAAATCTTCCACTTCAAGAAAAGAAGAACAAACAAAATACACGGACCTTTTCCCGGAATATAAACGAGTCCACTCCCCTGGTTGAAATTGACGTCAGGGTTGTACCTCTGCAGCAACCCCGAGTCAAGGCTCACATCAGAAGCCACCGAGCCGAGAGTCTCCCCGGTTCTGAGAGGGTACGTGATGAACAGCCCATAATCGGCAACATCGGTGTTCCCACAAGAGCAATTCACCGTGACGTTGAGAGTGCCCGTGTCGGGAATGTTATCGGGTTCATAGGTGTTGAACCTCCTGAGCCAGGTAACATCGGTGAGGTTAGAGAAGACGACCCTGGCGACTTGCTCGTAGGTGTCCTGCGTTTGAACATCGTACTGGAAGGTGTGAGCGAGAAACTGGCCGTCGATGCAGTCGCAAGGGAAGGGGACGTTGACCCTTATGAAGGCCTGGACGCTGTCCTTGTTGGGGATGGTGTCCTTGTTGTAGAGGACTATGTCGTCGGGAGTGGTGAGAAGGGATGAGGACATGACCTCGGAGATGTAGGTGAGGTTGGAGCCGGACCACATGTAGTAGGAGCCCAGAGCCAGAGGGCAACCCTGCTTGCACGCCGATTCTGCTGCCAACACAAGAGAAAACAGCACAAGGGGAAGCAGCAGAAACCCCAATCTGGGTTCCATCGGAAACAAAGAAAGAAGAAAACAGCGAATGGGGAAGAGGTTGTTGTTGAGTTGACCAGGTGAATGGTGATGTACTGGAGAATGAGGAGAAAGAGAAAAAGAAAAAAAAAAAAAAAAGAAAAGAAGAAGATGATGATTTGTGTTTGAACAGTGACCGATTACTTAATATATTGATTGAATATTAATTAACAGCAGACAGCCGCCGTGTGTGTTCTCTAGACTTATGGAAACACTACTCAAAACACGACCAGACAAACGACTAACAGGAATCTTCCGCGGGTACTAATAATAATCATAATGACATTCTTGTAAAAACAAGCTTATTTAACAAACTCAATGTAATAATATAAATAAGTTTTTTTTCTGAATTTTGACAAAATTAAAATTTGATTTATTCAAAAATTTTATATATTTTTTATTCAATAATGGATAATATTGTTTTTTGAATTCAATTATCTTAAAAAAAATGTTTAAATCCATTTTTATCCTTAATGTTCAGTTTAAACTTTAAAAAAAAATTTACACCTAAAAAAAAATTTACATGTCAAATACATTTAGTATATTTTAAGACTAACATTTAAGTTATTTATAGTTGAAATACATATATTTTATATATTTTTTAAGTAACATTTCAAAAATAATAAAAATTTTACATTTAACAAGAGAATAGAGAAAACCATACTTTCTATTTTTACGTCTTAATTCTATTGTTCATCAGCATTTTGTCAAGACAAAATTGTTTATAAAATTTATATTTTAAATGTTCTCATATTTTGAAGTTTAATCAAATAACATTAAATCGGATAAGATATGAAAATGCTATAATTAGAAAAGAGAAAAGAAAAAGAGGGAAATACATTTGAGTCTATAGATTGCATTGTACTGAATAGTATCTTCTCTATGAGAGTAATTGTCTAAATGACTTATAAGCAATTAATTAATTGTAATTTTGAAGACAACTAAAACACTTGTTGTATAATTCAGACGAGTTAAGAAAATCTAGATAGTGTATCACAGAATACCAAGATTCTCTAACAAAAACCAGAAATGAATGAAACTCAACCCGTCTAAGGTAACAAAAATTATTCCCTGACTTGAAATACTAAGAATAATAAAAAATACTACACAAAGTAGGTGAAACTTAACTAAACAGCCTATATATACGAAGAGTGTCTAGAGAAAGTTTCTCTTGAGAATGAATACAATTAACCATGCTTTAAATAAATCAAGTTTACAAGCTAAGACCTTAAATCTAATTTAATGTTACTGTGTTATTAATTTACTGTAGTAAATAGTTGCCGTTAAACAAAAATTGCATCATCAAATTTCCAAATCACACTTCGCACAAATGTTTTTCCCAAACTTAAAGTTGAAATCATAATAAATTGAATCAATTAAAGACATGAATACTTGTATTATAATGTTGAGATCGTGATTGAACTTTTTATTTAAATAGTTCTTATTCATAATAATTCAATTCTAGAGATCGAATAAGCTTAATAACATATATCATAAAATATCTATCAACATATGACTCAAAGAAATTAAAAATTTAATTGTAAACAATGATTAAACAAGCATAACGAGGAAAACACATATTAACCATTGCGCATAACCAAACTGTTAGAATTTTGCAGTGAAATGTTTATGTTGGACAAAATTAAGAGGGGGTAAATTGTTTTGTTATTAAAATTTGTACTTTTAAAAAGTTTTCTCTTTTTAAGATCAAGTTCAATTAAAATTATTTCTTTTATAATAACTACAGATAATTGAGTATAGTAAAATAGAAAATTACACAAAATATTTTATATTGATTTGGATAAAAAAAAACTCTGTCCATTTATTAATCTCTCTAAAAAGGATTAACTCAAACATTAAAATAAACAAATCTTACAATCATAGAAGAAAAAGTTTAAGGTTAGAAAACACCTCTATTGAAGACACGAGATCAAAGACATTTTCTTTGAATCACATAAGTAATGAACCACCTCCTTTTGAGTCACACAAAGGATAAACAATTTCTCCTAGCAACAACAGTAACACTCAATCACTCAAAAACCCACTTGGTGAAAGTTATCGTTTTATCCACACTAGGTTTTTCAAAACCTCTTTTCACAAACATAAAGAGTTTTTCTAGCAATCACAACCTTAAACCTTAAATGAAAAGTTATTTATGTTAGAAGTGAGTTTTAGGCCTAACTCAACCCCACAAAACTGGCTTGTAAGGTGAGGTCTGCACCCCACTTATATATTATAAATTGGCCTTATCTCTAGTCGATGTGGGACTTTCAACACACCCCCCTCACGCCGAGGTATATACATCTCGAGCGTGAGACTAGATATTAATGGGTGGTCTGATAACGGCCCAATAGCGGGTAGAACAATATGTCCAACAAATCGCTAGGATGGGCTCTAACCATAGCTCTGATACATCGACTAGAGATAAGGTCAATTTATAATATATAAGTGGGGTGCAGACCTCACCTTACAAGCCGGTTTTGTGGGGTTGAGTTAGGCCTAAAACCCACTTCTAACAATTTATGAAATTAAGTTTTACCAAACATATATAAACTTTATCTTTCGAAAATTAGGTCAAGAATATGAAGAGAGTTACATCTGCCGCTGATAATGGATTATTTCAAGAGATAATCGATTTATCATAAAAGCTTTTCTAATAAAAACATTTTCTTGTTATAATAATCGATTATCACGTGGTCTTTTATGAAAATCTTGATTTTATTAGAATAATCGATTATCATTAGTGATAATAGATTATCACAAAGCTTTTATGAGAAATAAAACCTTCCCTTAGTGATCTTTGTACATTTTGCTTTATGATTCTCTAAGCTAATTTCTATCCATAATTTGTTCCCTAGTATATGATTTATTACAAAAGCTTAATCACATACATAAATAAAATACAAATCTTCCAATATCTTTTGTCATTACTTTGAGTTCTTGGACTTAGTTTTATCATCATCAAAATTTACTCTTTAGTACTAATCTTAATCATTTTCTTCTTTTAACAATAATTTTTCCCCTTTTTAATGATGCTCAAAATGTTTTAAAATCTTTTGTAATAACATGCAAATATAACTATACAATAGAAAAGCATTAAATAATCTTTAAGAAATCATGTTTTGCTTTAAACTTTTCTCCCTATTTTTAATAAATAAAAAGTGTACTATTAAGATAACTCCTCCTAAATCAGACAACTCATACAATATTGAAAGAAAAGGAAAAGTTATTTTGTTAATTTAAAATTTAGCACTTATATAATCATATCATCATTAAAATAATTATCAAATTGGTCTTCTAAGTGAGAAACTTTGCAATATTTTGCCAAATATCATTGTCAAGAATTATCTCTATACCTTTGACTTTGCTAAATGTTACCCTATCTCTGTATTTAAAGTTATAATAAAATATTCTTACCAAGTGAGGTAGTAGGTGCCTTGAAATTCCACAAAGAATTTGAGCCATTGGTTAGCCAAAAATGAAAGAAATTGGAAGCTTGATGCACTGAACCAGTCTGTGTGAATGAACTTGGGTGTAATTAACTTTTTGTCTTTCTAGAAAGAGATGAACTCAGCTCTCTTTTCCTGATTAGAAATTTATTCTTCTATGGAGGTCGTTCTTGCATATTGTCTAGTAGCTGTGTCAATGCTCATTCTTCTAATAGAAAACTTTTTTCTTAATCTTGCCATTTGGAATACAAGGTTTTTGAAAAAAATATAAATAAATAAAGTTTTGAGAAGAGACTCACTTGGCCACCCCTTGTCATTCTATTTAGTACCACATTTATGCAAAGTATTATCAAGACATAAGAGTCATAAATACATCATAATCGAAATAAAAAAAAAAAAACATGTTAAAATATTTAAAATAATTTTAAAATTACATAATATCAAGATGTAAACTGTAAACTTAATATTCATAAAAGCACACAGAAATAATTAACTTTTATTATTCTTTTCCCTGAAAAACAAAATTAAACTAAACAGGATTTGGTATAGGTAGCACCCACGCCATCTACTTGAAGACCTTATTCTACGCTATTAGCTCCTTCTTCAAACAGTCAAACCCTAACACGCTTCTCACAGGTTTTGTTATTATCATCCAAATTCATTAACTCATTTTTTTCATTATTTTTACTAAATTTAATTTGTTTCTTAGTATTGTAAAACTTGAGAGTTTACATAAAATTATAGGAACCTAATAAACTTTACTTATAAACTCTAATTGTAAAAAGAGTTTACTTCAAATAAAAAAATTTAAAATTATTTATAAATAATATAATACTATATTATTATATGATTATGTAAATAACATTATATATATATATATATATATATATATATATTATATGGTTACTGGATTGAGGTCCAAATAATTTATAATTAAAATTTAAAATTGAAACTCCTAATTTTTAATTATAAAATTCAATTAAAATATTATTTATATAATATAAATTATATTATGTAAGTTGCCACACAACATCACTAAAATTAACAGGTTTTGTTTTTGTAACATTTTGATATAATATAAGTATATTGTTTTATTAAATTTAAAATACATTAATATAATAACAAATAAATAATAAATTAGTTAAAAAATAACAACGTACACATTATATATCAAAATGTTATAAAAAACCTATAGCAAAATATTTTTTCAATATTAAATCCTCTTTCTTTTACACAGTACAATCCTATACTTTCCATCCTCTTCTGAAAATAATTCCTAATTCTTAACGTTAATACAAAAAAAATACTTAAATAATGCAATATAATTATTTAAGCAGCGAAATTAGTGCAATGGAAAGCAATTAAAAATGAATTAAAATTCCAGCCTCCCCACGACTTGCTTTGCTCCATTTCTCCACCCAACCGCAGCAACCCAATCACGGCTTCTACTTCCAGACGACGGAGAGCGGTTCAAAAGAAGGAACGGTGCGGGGCAGAAGAATAACAAGAGTGGAGCGCTAATCTAATCAGTGAGTTTTCTTCACGGATGTTGTTTAGGGTTTTAAAAAATCTTCTCTTTGAACTCGTCAACTCAGTTGCAAAATCGACGGAGTTCACCGATTCTACCGAGTTTACATCAAAATCGAGTTGTTTCCAAATTGACTCGGAAGCTTAAACTCGTCCGAGTTAATTCGCGAGTTTGATAAACATACATCAATCAATCAAAAATTCCAAGCACCATAATATTTAGCATTTTGCACTGCAAAAGCAGTTAGGAAGAACCACAATTTTTTTTTTTTTTTTTTTTTTTTTTGCGATTGATATTTGGTGTGCTCAGGTTTTGTAGTAGTGTGTGGTGTATGGCCTACAGTGATGTGGTGAATTTGCTGTTGGCCGTTGCGGTTTGGTGTACTGCTTACATTACTGTTGCAGTTCTCGCTTCCTTTCGGGCAGTCAATTACCTCTGTACTTTCTGAAACCTCCTTGCAGTTTCACAAGGTTACCATGGGTTATGCACAACTAGTCATAGGTCCTGCTGGTAGTGGCAAGGTAATTCTATTGCTTTCACAGATTTTGCTGAGTTAAACCACATACTGAGGTTTTAAATTTGCTATTAACAAAAATGCAATTATCTGTGTGACTTGTTTTTTTGTGCAATCAGTCTACCTATTGCTCGAGTTTGTATGAACACTGTGTGGCTTCGCGGCGAACGATTCATGTTGTGAACCTTGATCCTGCTGCTGAAAATTTTGACTATCCTGTTGCAATGGGTAAATAAAGTGTGTTATTATGTGGTTATTTCTTTTGAGGGTTTGGATTTTTGTTATCCTTGGAGCTTGACTTTTGTGGGCTGCGATGCTGGCAGATATTAGGGAACTCATTTCTCTGGATGATGTTATGGAGGAGCTGGGATTGGGTCCTAATGGTGGTCTTGTTTACTGCATGGAGTATCCTTTTTCTTCAATTATGTTTAGCAGTACACTTTATCTCCATGTGTACCCATGTTAGCTTTTGCTGTTTTGAAAATTTGATTTAAGATTTGGTTCCCTTAATAATTATATTTAGGCACCTTGAGGATAACCTGGATGATTGGCTCACTGAGGAGTTGGACAATTATTTAGATGATGATTACTTGGTTTTTGACTGCCCTGGTATTCACGCTCTGTTCTCTACCTTTTTGTTATTTAGTTATGTTTTAGTATCGGAAGTTTGATGTTTGAAGTTTTTGGAGGATATTGTGATTATGAGTTGGTGATAATATTGTTATGGTTATAAAATGCAATAACACTTATGGAAGGCGACCAAATCAGAAGGGGTGGTATAACGAACTACTTTAATTTTGTTCATTGAGAACAGAACGGTAGTATGGCCAGTTTCTGTAATGTTGAAGTCTATATTACGGTTGTTTATCATGATTTTTGGTTGGCTTGACAAGTTGCGATAAATCAGCTTTACATTGTAATGTTTTGCAGGTCAGATAGAACTTTATTCACACGTTCCCGTGTTTAAGAATTTTATGGAACATCTGAAACGGAAAAATTTTAGTGTTTGTGCTGTTTACTTACTTGATTCTCAGGTTTGTGGTAGTTTGCTGAAATCATATTTTCTTTTAAGCTTTTGGCTTTCTCGTATTTCTTTAGGCTTCCAGCTGTCGTTTATTTGTACCATCGTCTTTATTGACTAATGATTTTAAATTGTTTCCAGTTCATGACAGATGTGACCAAATTTATAAGTGGATGCATGGCATGCCTTTCTGCAATGGTTCAACTTGAAATACCCCATGTTAATATCCTCTCAAAGATGGACCTTGTGACTAACAAGAAAGATCTTGATGAGTAATCACTGTCACTAAATTTTCTTTCCCAAATTTGTTTTCATATTTTCATTCATTCAAGTTTTAATATACTTTTGCTCTTAGCTTTTTGGATCCAGAGCCCACCTTTTTACTGTCTGAATTGAATCAACGGATGGGTCCTCAGTATGCAAAGCTGAATAAAGCTTTGATTGAATTGGTAGGTCATCTATGATTTTATGGAAGTTATGCCATTATCCTCCTTTCCCAATAATATTTTGAGTTAATAAACTGTGTACATGTTGGTTTTCAATGTTAAACCGTTTATTAATGTAATGGGAACCAAGAAGACAGAAAGAAAACAGATCACAAGTAATAGAAAAGTATATCATATTATTGAAAGTATAGGAAAATCAATAGAAGTAGACTCCCATTTCCGGAGCAGAGCTCCTCAACAGAGAAATACAGATGATTCTCTATATCCCAAAAACCTTCCTCTTCTCTCTCTCTCTCTTCTTTCTCCTCACATACACTTTCCATTTGCTAGAGTCCGTATTCTCCCACTAAGAGTGGACCAATGGTTCTTTGGGCCTCATCTCCATATAGACCTCATCATAATGTCTGGGTTATATACCATGCCATGTTATATTTTCACAATTTGTTAGCAATTTACACTTCCGTCATTGTGTGCTGGGTTTATGTAGAATGTTGGGCTACTACCAAGGAACATAGAACATAGATAGCTATATTATTAGAATTGTTATAGACTGAAGTATAGTGGATTTTTGTTGACAACAATGTCTAAGTCTAAATAAGCAATTGAGTTTATCCTTATTTGTTAGGTTTCTTGGAGACAAGAAACCAGATTTATAATTCAGTTTAAGAAATTAACACACAAACCTTACTGCACAACGCAAATAACATTCTAATTCTGAAAAATATAATACAAGAAAATATCCAACAGCTTCCAAGGAAAGAAATTCCCTTCTACACAGGACAAGCCCTATTCTGAAACAAAATACACACCACCACTGGGAGGAACCGTTTCCTCCTTAAAAGATAACCCTTAGTAGATTAAATAACTTCTTTTAACCACCCATAAACTGTCCAACTACTGTTAACTGTTTTGTAACTTCTAATTTTGAACCTTTTTCCTGACATACACCTTAAAAGTCTTATCAATACTCCCCAGATTCCAAACAACCTTGTCCTCAAGGTGAAAATCTGGTAATTGATCGCGAATGGTCCTTATCTTCTTCTTCTTCAGGCTCCTCTTCCTCTTTATTCTCCCCAAAATTAACACCCGAAGGTTCTTATCAGGACATTTATGACCAGGACTGTATGGCCCTCCACATTGAAAACATATGCCCTCTTCCCTACGCTTGACATATTCAGGATAAGGTAAATTCCACCACCCTTTGGTTCTGTTTTCTCTTGTACTCGTACTGCCCACCTTAGACTCCTAGGTTACTCCCCCTCCATTTCTTAAGCCGTGCTAACATGACTGGAACTTCCTGGTTCAGTTGAGGTCTCCTTCACCATTTCTACCCGAGAATTTATTCCTCCACTCCCTTGAAAACAACTAGGATACAAATTACTTCTAGTTGTTGTTCTCTCCCCTGACCTTACCTCACTTGAAACTCCTTCCACATCTCTAGCGATCTCCATGGCTCTCAATAGATCCTTGGGATTGTGTGGTCAGATCTGATTTCGAATATTAACATGCAAGCCTGCAAAAAAATACCTTAACAATTGTTCATCTGTCATGTCTGTTGCTTGGCCTACTAACATCTCAAATTCCTGTATTTAATCTTCCACTTCTCCTTGCTGTTTGACAGCAGCCAATTTTTCATAT
Source organism: Vigna radiata var. radiata (assembly GCF_000741045.1). NCBI lineage: Eukaryota > Viridiplantae > Streptophyta > Magnoliopsida > Fabales > Fabaceae > Vigna > Vigna radiata. The sequence goes on along the minus strand of NC_028357.1, from coordinate 49,485 downwards.
ACGAAGATCTATCCCTTCCTCCAAACCTTCTCATCAATGCTTCCTTCAATTCTTCCCATGTCGGTGTTTTAGTTTTCTTCCTCCAAAAACTGAACCAATGATTAGCTCCGCCTTCCATACTAATGAAGGCCAACTTGATTCTCTCCCTAGGGGAAACCTCTTGCACTTCAAAAAATTTTTCAGCCCTACTTATCCACCCAATGGGATCCCGTCCTTCAAAAGAAGGAAGTTCCACTCTTTTCATCCATCCTCGCTCGCTCTCCCTTTTATCTTCCTCCCATTCCTCCTCAACCTCTTCACTTCTTCCCACTCTATCTCCATACACAGAACCTTTGCTTTCAACTGATTCTCTTTCCATATTCTTGAGTCTTCGCAAGATATCCTCTATCATATCTCCGAATCTTTGAAAGTTGGCCCTAGTTTCCTCTCTATTCTCCTCAAAAGCTCTCTCTAATGTACTTACTCTGCATTCCATGGTGTTTGACTGATCTGACAGGTCGGACCAATTGTTAGGTTTCTTAGAGACAAGAAACCAGATTTATAATTCAGTTTAAGAAATTAACACACAAATCTTACTGCACAATGTAAATAAGAGTCTATTTCTGAAAAACATAATACAAGAAAACATCCTACACAGGCAAGCCCTGTTCTGAAACAGAATACACACCACCACCAGGAGGAACCGTTTCCTCCTTAAAAGATAACCCTTACTAGATTAAATAACTTCTTCTAACCACCCATAAACTGTCCAACTACTGTTAACTGTTTTGTAACTTCTAACTTTGAACCTTTTTCCTAACATACACCTTAAAAGTCTTATCATTATTTCTTTTATGTTAAAGTTATACTTGGGTGATGTTAAGCAAGCATGAATTGTCATTAAATTTCTGGGCAAGATTATCGGGCTGATGTTCCATTTTTAAATATCATATTTTGTCTGAGTGCAATCATACTTATGAGGTTCAGATAGGCCACCTGTGTTATTATTTAACTGCATTTTATTTCCAAATATGGGGCCAGTCTACTAAACTAACCCAATCTTGCTATGTTTCTAGTCACTGTATACTTATTAATCATCCCTTCAAAATAATTATATATATGAAATTTACGTTTCCTTTGGGATCAATCTTCAAAAATAATTAAGGGTGGTTCTGCTTAATCCATTTCCATATATCTTCATGGGACAATCAGCCCCTGTCATTTTATTTATATATTTATTTCCTCTTTCTGAACAGGTTAGTAACTATAGCATGGTGAGTTTTATACCACTAGACTTGAGGAAGGAAAAAAGGTATGCTTCTCTCTTTCTTTTCCTTGCATATCCTAGCTACAGTTTTTTTTCTTGAGTATTCTTATATTTATATCGTTGGCATAGTGGATATAATTTTGCTCGTGGCTGTGCATCATAGACTGGTATTGGATATATCTACCGTTGGTGATGCTGAAAATATTAGATTTGAATGGTATGAACTGAAACAGGTGTAAATTATTTCTATGGTAAAAAGAAAAACGATAGAATGATATAAATTAAACTATTATATTTGAAGATAGCACCATGGACCAACTGGAGGTTCATTGGCCAAGACGGCCCTAGTTTACACCTGTTTTCCTAGGCAAAAGGCTTAAGCTTGACGGAAGTTCAGATGAGGCACTGGTCAGTGGAGGGAATGTTGATTATTCAGAGAGAAAGTATAGATATAGATGTCATAAACTGAAGATCTAGATTAATTGTATCAGTTTCTTATGTTTTTATTATATTTTCTTTTCTCAATCAATACAAGTCAGTTTTGTTAGATAGGAAGAAACTGATTCCTATCAGATGAACTCAAATTGTCGCTTTTGTAGCTTGTGCTTCCAGAGCTTTTGGATCACTGTGAGTTGGCAAAATGTTGCAGGCTTTGAGATAAATGAACTTTGACTTGATTTTGTATTAGAGTTTACCTCTGTAGTATAATGGTTGAAACGAATAGAACATACAGTTTGAATAGTAAGTTAGGGGAAGAATAAGTCTCATCACTTAAGAAAATAGACTTGTCTTCATGAGATATATGAAGTATGTTGTACTCTGGCATTAACATCCCAACTTGGTATTCTTTTGTGTTCCTTGAATTCAAACTTTTTTTCCCATTTTCAACTGTTTTTTGAAGAAAAGTACATTTTTTTTTATAGAATTTATTAGTCTTTTTTGTTATGTAAAGTCTGATTTGTTTTCATCCAAACAATTCATTATCTTAAAATTGATTATAACAATAGATTTATTTTGGAACAATATAACTGGTTGGCATTACTAATCATGTTCACGAACTTAAATAACTATAGTAATATTGTGGTAAAATAATATTGTCAAACTACATGAATTACTCACTCTTCCTTATCTTTATAGTCCATGCTAGTCTCACCATTCTTTTTCCATTTGTTACCTTTTTTTTTTTTGTTTTTTTTTACTTATATCTAACCTATTTTTGGTGGATTTGTTTATCTAACCTATTTTTGTTTTATACTTTTTGTTGTATTCTTCTATCTAACCTATTTTTGTTTTATGCTTTTTGTTGGATTCTTATATCTACAGTATACAATATGTACTGGGCCAAATTGACAACTGCATCCAGTATGGGGAAGATGCTGATGTGAAGGTTAAGGATTTTGATCCCGAGGAAGATGAGTAGCAAATATCCTTCTAGAGTCTCTTTCTTTGTATTTTGTTTTACTTGGACATGATGGTGAATGAAGCTCACTCACATTGTTAATACAGTATCTCATTGGATTGCTATAAATGTGAACTGGGAAAGTTAAACATTTATGCAATTTATCTTTCAATTGGAAAGGTTGAGGTTGGTCATTCTCTTTCTATTGTTTGGTTGTAACATGTATTAAGACCCCTTAAAGTTGGTTACCACTACTATAAAAAGGTGTATGGCAAAGTAGACAATTTGGAATGACAATGGTTTCAATTTGGATAGATATAAATGAAGATAACAATTTTATCACCTTTGTTATCTTCACTCATGTTTTAAGTCAATAAACACATAGATTGAAACACTACTGGATGTATTCATACATGTTTTTGTTGTCTCCGGTTGTGTTCCAAAGTAAATAAACAAATATCAATTTAAAAAAAATACTAAAAATATATATTGGATGTAATCGTGTTTGAGTTAATTTGTCTAAAATCTTTTGTTAAAGGTAGAACATATAAATAACATATTTTTATTATTTGATATACAAGCTTTATAATTTGTATACATTAGTGTGATTGTACATATTTGATCATATTTTGCATTTAGATCCAATTTTAATTAGGAATTCCTTTTATCTTTATAGTAATTAAAATTTCATTCTTAAATACCTAAATATAATATTTAAATTAAAAATGGTTAGAAGTTTCACCTTGATTAGAGATAAGACTAATTTAAAGTATATAAATGAGTGTAAATATTAATTTATAAGTCGGTTTTGCGGAGTTGAGTTATGTTTAAAGTCATGGTATTAGAGTCATGTTAGAATCTATCATAGTGATATTTATTATTTGTTGGGCATATTGTTTTATCCGTTATCGAATCACCCATTAATGTGTAGTCTTATATTTGAGATGTATGTACCTCGGTGTGAGAGGATGTGTTGGAACTCCCACACTGACTAGAGATAAGTAGGTACAAACCTCATTTTACAAGCCAGTTTTATAGGGTTAGTTAGACTTAAAGTCTACTTTTTAACAAAAGGGTAATGATACTTTGACACTCAAAAAGTGACAAATTTTTGACACCGCCATGTGTCGTCTTCGTATTGGTCCATCTGTGAAATAAAGAAAAAGAACGAAATGACGTGGAAATTAGTGGGGAGAGGGGTTTCAAGGCGCATTTTCGTCTTTCAAATCAAAATCTTATTTCTACATTTGGGATTGAAAACCCTAGAGAGAGAAGCACCCCAGGCCAACGAGAAGCGTTCAACAGAGTTTTCATTGTCACTTGCAAACTTGCGTCGTTCAACGTTAACTGGAGGAAATTCTGTCGCTGTACCGCCGATTGGAACGTGCCCAACCACCGAAAATGATGTCCTGTGAAGAGGTTTTGGAGTTCGAGTGACTTCCCACCGCCCATCGGAAGCGCGCCATCATTGATCGTCCACCGGAGCACTTTTTGGCGTTGTTGGACCGTTTGGAAACTGCCTAGGCCACTAGAAGTTGTCTCCATCGCCAATGAACAATTCCTTTTAAAACTCAATGTGCAGAATCAGACCTGGGAGCATAGGCCAAATAAGTGGGTAGTTCAAGCAAAGTTTCTGCACACAGGGGTCAATTATGAAAATGACCTTGATTTTTAATTGAACCAACTTTTTTTTAAGACTTATTGGATATAAAAGTATTTAGCCATTGATGATTACAAGTATATGGATCTCCATGGCCAAGGAACAATTCCTTTTAAAACTCAATGTGCAGAATCAGACCTGGGAGCAGAGGCCAAATAAGTGGATAGTTCAGCAAAGTTTCTGCACACAGGGGTCAACTATGAAAATGGCCTTGATTTTTAATTGAACCAACTTTTTTTTAAGACTTATTGGATATAGAAGTGTTGTTCAACCATTGATGATCACAAGTATATGGATCTCTATAGCCAAGGAACAATTTCTTTTAAAACTCAATGTGCAGAAACAAACCTGAGAACAAAGGCCAAATAAGTGGATAATTTAGGCTGAATTTTTGTACGAGCAGGTCATCTTTGAATCTAGCACTTATTTTGAACTGCACATTTAATTTTTTAACAATTATATTAAATAATAATAACTATCTGTCATTTATTAACACATTTATATCCAAGTCAATCCTCAAGGAAACATTTTTTTTAAAAGTGATAGTGCAGAAACAGATCTGGTAGCAGAGGCAAAATAAGTGGATCGTTTAGGCTGAGGTTTTGCACGAGGAGGTCATCTTTGAATCTGACACTTATTTTGAACTGCACATTTAACTTTTTACCAATTATATTAAATAATAATGATTATCTGTCATTTATTAAAACATTTATATGCAAGTTCATCCCCAAGGAAACATTTTTTTAAAAGTGATGGTGTAGAAACAGAACTGGTAGCAAAGGCAAAATAAGTGGGTAGTTTAGGCTGAGGTTTTGCACAAAGAGGTCATCTATGAATCTGGCACTTATTTTGAACTTCCCATTTAATTTTTTACCAATTATGTTAAATGAAAATGATTATGTGTCATTTATTAACACATTTATATCAAAATTCATCCCCAAGGAAACATTTTTTTAAAAAAGTGATGGTGCAGAAACAAACTGGTAGCAAAGGCATGAGTGGGTAGTTTAGACTGAGTTTTTGCACGAAAAGTAAACTTTGAATGGGGCACTTATTTTAAACTTCCCATTTAATTTTTTACCAATTATGTTAAATAAAAATGATCATTAATTGCTGAATAACACTTCTATATCCAATAAGTCTTAAAAAAAAGTTGGTTCAATTAAAAATCAAGGTCATTTTCACAGTTGACTCTTGTGTGCAGAAACTTTGCCTAAACTACCCACTTATTTGGCCTCTACTCCCAGATCTGATTATGCACATTGAGTTTTAAAAGGAATTGTTCCTTGGCTACAGAGGTGTTGAGAAACAGGTAGGCTTCGTTTTACATCAAGAGGGGGGGGGGGTGAATTGGTGTTAGTTCAAAAACAAAATCTTTTCGCAATCTTTATACAAAAGTGCAAAGCTTTTTTATCTTTCTTGAAATGCAAGTAATGAAAAATTCAATGCAGCGGAAAAATGTAGTTGACTGCTAAACAGATAAAGTCGACTGGAAATAGAGTGTAGGGATAGAGAAAATCAAACACTGGTTTTTATACTGGTTCGACCAACAATGCCTACATCTAGTGTCCTTCCAACCCAGGAAGCAAATGCACTATAATGGTTGCAGTTTTTACAATAAGGAATTTATAGAAGCCATACGCAAAAATATAAGTCTCATCTCTAACCCAAAACCAAAATATAGCTGCACAACAAAACCAGAATTGCAACAAGAATCCCCTCTTCTACAATCTGAACCCACGTCGAACAATCCTCAACGTGTAACCAGCACTCTTCACAGGATGCCAAGCCTAACACAACAGACTTCACAGGTTGCCAAGCCTTCAATCAACGCAACAGTCTTTACAGGATGCCAAGCCTTCAAAGATCAATCAAGAAACACCTTCTTCGTGTAGATAATGATCAAGCAGTCAGCGCAATTGACTTCTCCCTTTGAATCTCTCTCAAGATAGATCAACACCGTCTTCTTGGAGAATTCTTGGAGCTGTTAAAACAGAGAATTCAATCTGAAACAAGAAATGAAAATGTCAGATTATCAAAAGTCACAAAACAACTCGTGTTCTATCTATTTATAGTTTTCTGTTAGACAGATTGTTTCTCAGTCGAATAGCCTACTAATTCAGTCGACTATATTAAAATAGTTGTAACAGACAGTCAACATATAGGGTCTCAGTCAACGAAAATCAACACATTCATTACAGTTGACCAAGTTATCAATGCTTAACTAACTTTCAAAAATATAGCCGTTGGAGCGTGTAAGCATAACAGAATTCCAAACAGATCAATAACATAGTCGAATATGCTCTAGACAAAGTCGACTAATACATGTAAAAACACTTTGAAATTCTTTTCAACTCAAAATATCACGCAACACTGATTCTCAAAAACTGTACAAAGACTTTAGCATAGTCGAATCCATTATAGGTGTATTCGACTGGACTAGAACTTTGTCTCACAATTATAAGTTCATAAAGGTACTTGTGATCTTTCACTTCCAGAAATGTGAAATAAAATGTTTTTAATTAACCAGTTCATATTGCACATTTCCATACAAGCATGTTCCACAAATATATTACACAATCAACCATAGGAACATACATCACAGTACATCAAAACATGTTCAGCAAATATGTCAAACAATTCAGAATAAGAACATGTAATGCAACAACATGTGAACTGTTATTAAGCATTGTGTTGTCATCATCAAAAACTAGTTTGATATAGAGTTTATGTTGTCAACAATCTCAACAAGAGACAACTTTTGGTGGCCTAGACAGTTTCGAAACAATCTAACAGCGTCGGAAAGTGCTCCGATAGACGGTCAATGGCGGCGCGCTTCCGATGAGCGGTGGGAAGTCACTTGAACTCCAAAGCCTCTTCACGGGACACCGTTTTCGGTGGCTGGGCACGTTCCAATCGGCGGTACAGCAGCAAAATGTCCTCCAGTTAATGTTGAACAATGTAGGTTTACAAGTGACGGTGAAAACTCCGTCGAGCTCTTCTCGCTGGCCTGAGGTGCTTCTCTCTCAAGGGTTTTCAATCTCAAATGTGAAAATCAGATTTTGATTTGAAAGATTGAAACGCACGTTGAGAGACCCCTCTCCCCACTAATTTTCATGTCATTTCGTTCTTTTTCTTTATTTCACTAGACCAATATGATGACACGCGTAGTGGTTTTAAAAATTTGTCATGTTTTAGATGTCAAAATATCATTACCTTTAACAAAAATATTCAAATATAAAATAAAAATTTCTAACCTAACATGAAAAAGAAAAATAATCATCTATATATAAAAAGATGAAAATTAAATATCCAAGAAAATATTAAAAGTCGTTAATAAATAAATAAAATTAATATATAAATATATTTATATAAAATATATAAATATCAGAAGTCTATATTGTATATAAATATAAATATGAAAGTTAAAGAATAAATATTATTTTATATATAATTATTATTATTATTTTGAAATTATATTTTTTCTTAATTTAGAAATTAAATAGATACAAATTTAAATTTTATAATTAAATCCTTCAAACATAATATTAAAAATAAAACATATTTGTAACTCACTCAAATATAAGTCTTGATAAAATAATAACGTAAACATACTTCTTTATTAGTTAATTTTAAATTACATTATAAACAGTATTTACCTAATTAAGATATTGTATGTACACAAGAGAATAAAATGTTATAGCGTTTGTTATGGTCAAAATTTTCTATATTTTATCTTTAACTAGAGTATTTAATATTCATCTTATATTATTCCTTATCAATATCTCGCTGAGTAAAATTGTGATCATTTTTCTTTATGGTAACATCCATGATATTACTGACATGTTCCCTAAAATTTCAAGTCGTTATGAAATACATGATTTTATTTTGTTGTTACATGCAATTTTGGTAAGGTATGTTTATAAGTTTTTCCATAACTCCTAGTAGGTGATTTGAGTTACTTTCCCTATCCCTAATTTAACTTAAATATGATCATTTATGATTTTATAGTATATAATTGAAACTTAAAAATTCTGACCTTTATTATGGTTTTTTATTTTAAATATACATATATAATATCTCAATATCAAATTTACCTCATATTAACACTTGAAAATTTTATACTTATAATGTGAGATCAATATTTCACCATCAAATAATTGTAATCTTAGTCTTAAAACTTGAATTATCGATTTAATAATCCATAAGTGAGGTGTTTCAAGATGTAGGGTCAAGGTTAACGTTCAAAGTTTATGTGATAGTCTAAAAGTTTATGCAGAAACACATTTTTCGACTCTTTGGAGGTAGAATTGGATGTAGGAACTCTCCTATTTAGTTTTTAGGGTTTTTCTATCTCTTTCATTCCATTGTACACCTAGTTTCTCCATGACGATGGAGAACTAAACTTCATTTGTTGTTGGGGAAGATGTAACCTCTAAACTCTCATGTATTTGAATATGTTCTAAACTATTTTGTGCTTCTTTCATTAAATGTTAGTGATTTTCTTCTATTTGTAATGCTAGTTTGTTTTAGCTATTTATGTCTTGATATTTGATTTGTCTAAGTATTGGGAAATATCTTACGAATCATGATCTGGAGAATTTCACATGAGAGAACTATTGCTTAGACATAGGGATAGAATGCTTGGTTGTCTTAAACTTCTGTTCGTAATGCAGAATTAATTGTTAGGGATGCAAGACATTGTGGTCTAATAATTAAGGATATTTCGTCGAGACATCAGATTCTAAGTAATTTAGAAAGTGACATTAACATTCTAATGAAGAAGATGAATTCTTATATGCATGAAAGTGATTAGGTGAAATCTAAACCCCAACAACATAATCTTCTCATATTATCAACATCATTTGTTGGAAACAGGATGACTCAGTTTCAACACCAAGAGGGGGGGGGATTGGTGAGGTTCAAAATTCAGAGTCTTTTTAAAATCTTTTTCACAAAGTATAAAGCTTTACAATGCTTCTCGAATCGCAAGGAATAAGAAGTTTAAGTGCAGCGGAAATATAAAGTTGACTGTGTAAATTGTAAAGTCGACTTAAAGTAAAAGTGTAGGGAAAAAGAAAGCAAACACAAAGTTTTTATACTGGTTCGGCCTCAATGCCTACATCCAGTGTCCTTCCACAACCAGGAAGCCAATGCACTATATTAGTCAAGGTTTTTACACAAGATTTCTATAGAGACCTCCAAGTCAAAATATAGACAATCTCTCTAACCCTCTAACTAAAAGTATATGCAGTAACACAAAAATCCGCAGCAAGATATTCCCTCTTCTGCAATCTTCAACCCACTTTGAACAATCCTCAAAGTATCCAGAACTCCACGAGTTCACCTCTTGTAATCCCAACAAGACAACAACAATCTTCCAAAGATTGATAGCAGTCTTGATCAATATGATGAGCACCAACAGTGCAGAATTTGATTAAACAGTAAGAGCAGATCACTTTGTCACTCTTCAAAGAAAGATCTCTTCCGTCTTCTTAATGAGTTCTTAGAGCGTTTTGCTCAAGATCACAATCTGAAACAGCAAATGAAAATTGTTAGATCAACCAAAGTCGTTGTAATCAACAGAATCACATCTATTTATAGTTTTCTATCTGCTGTTTAGCTGTTCCCGATTCTCCAGTGCCGTCCAGTCTTCTTGATATGGATTATCTCACAAGTCGTCCGCTTCCTACTGTACAAATATCTTCCTAATTAAGATTGTGATCATTTCTCTTTATGGTAACATCCTGACATGTTCCCTAAAATTCCAAGCCGTTATGAAATACATGATTTTATTTTATTGGTACATGCAACTTTAGTAAGGTATGTTTAAAAGTATGAATAGAAAACGTGAATAATCTCAATATTAGTAATCAATATTGAAACTTGAATAATCTCTTTTATCCATATTAGTAATCTCAATATTGAAACTTGAATAATCAATCTAATTAATCCATAAACAACGTGTTTTAGGATGTAAGATTGAGGTCAACGTTTAAAATTTATGTGATAATCTAAAGGATCCAACTGTTGTCCTTTGCTCCCAATGTGTTATAGTTGTTCGTCCAATATTGATCGACAGATACATACAAAAGATCCTCTGATATTAAAGCTAGTTTGTGGTTTGATAGTTTAGATATTAAATGTATAGTCTATGTAATCATCTACATCCTTATCTCCTTACTTAAAATCTATATTTATAGATTTTGAAATAGACGTTTGATTAACCCTAGTTTAATTACTATTCAATTGATGATAATCACATTTTTATCTTAAGTTGTTCAAATTAACTTTTTTATCCTATTTCATGATGAGCATGATCTTATAAGTTGTTTGTGGAAGTATTTGATTAACCGTTAGAACGTTCTATTTGTGACTTACTAAAGGATCATATAGAATACAATATAAAATGATGAAACATAATATCTTTTTAGAACTACTTATTCTCGTGAAAAAGAACATTACATATTAAATGCTCTCAACAATAATAATAATCAAATAAATTCTCTTATGTTATCTCAAAGGGCATAAACACGTCATTTTTAAATGAAGTCTTTCTATTTGAATATGCAAAATTAAAGCAACAAGAAACATTATGCCCTTTTGAGCACTTTGAAAGTTTTTATATCGAATATATAACTAAATATTCTTTTTCATTATTTCATCAATATCATATATTTATAACTATAAATCTAAATTTGATTTTTGATTTACTTTAATATATTTTGCTCGTAAGATGCTTATCTTTACTTGCAATAAACAATAAATAATTAACCCATTATTTTTTTCTTGTGATTGTTATATTTACACTAAATTCATGATGAAAGAAATTACAGAAGATTTTATGTTTTTATAATTTAATGGAGTCTGTCCACATCTCATAAGCCTTCAGCCTATTTAACCCGCAAATTTAATCTTATACATATAAATCCTCTTCAGCCTATTTTTAATGAACCGAATGTGGGAAGAACCAAATCAACAAATGGACTCACCTTATCATCTCTACCTTATCTTTTTAGTTTTATTATATCCCTTATTGTATAAAAAAATCGTTTCTCCTTAGTACGATCTCTCAGTGGACAAACTCCAACTAATCCTACTAACAGAAGTCTAAGATGTTTTAGAGGAAACTTCAAAGAAAAAAAGTAAAAAATTTTTTGACATCAAAACTGTGTTGGAAGTCCCACATCGATTAGAAATAAAACTAAATTATAATATATAAGTGAGGTGCAAATCTTATTTTAGATACTAGTTTTATCGGTTGAGTTTAAAGTCCACTTAAGACATGTCCTGTTTTAAGAAAATTAGTTTTGTATATTTTTGTTTACAAAATGTTAACACAATAAACACAAAGTATATATAGAGGCACCCAAACAGACTACAATACAAAATGATCCTTAATTGTAATATTTTCAGCAACAGATAACTAATGTTGCTGAATAAACATGAATAAGATAATTAGAAATCCTTGGTTTCTGTTTTTCCACGCATAAGAAATGCTGGTTCTTGAGGTAAAGGCAGTTTTCCAACTTGATCACAGCTAAAATACAAAGCAATTTTTGCCATGATAGGCCTCTGATCTGGGTTTCCCTGAACACATAATAGACCAATTTGTACACACTTTTTGATTTCTGTTTCAGAGAAGGAGTGTCGTAATGAGGGATCCAACAATTCAAGTACTTTGTTTTTCTTCCACTTCTTCCAAGCCTGCAATTAAGATGCTAAATAAATGTTCATTTATCTCTTTCCATGAAATCAATGCTCTTTAACATGTTCACAAAACTCTTCTTATTAGCTAAATATCTATTGAGAAATTACAAAATCATGAATAAAAGTCATCAAATCAGAAGAAGTGAAGATTAGAGAAGTTTCACATTGATTAGTGATAAATTTAATTTACAGATTAAAAATGATAACAAACCTCATCTTACAATTTGATTTTATAATGTTAAAATTCACCTTTTAACATTTTTATAATTTTTATAATATCTAATAATTCTCATTCATTCAATGTTTAGAAGTATGCTAAAATATGTTGAAGAATCTCTTACTCATATTTTTCTTGGAATGTAATATTAAGATACTCACATGGCTCAAGAGATCATCCAAATCTTTTCCATTCCCATCAACGTTTCTCTTCCCACTGATTATTTCAAGAATTATAACTCCAAAACTAAAAACATCAGATTTCATAGAAAATTGGCCAAGCATTGCATATTCAGGAGACATGTAGCCACTGCAAAACAATAATAAATTCACAAACTCATCATTAGGGTAAATAATAATGTAGAATACTATCAATCTGAAACCAAACAATTCCTTTGTATTGTTTAAGAAGAAAGTTTGTCAGCATCAAAGCTTACTATGTTCCAGAAATTATACTTGTGATCCCTTGCATTTGATCAATGGAAATAATCCTTGCTAATCCAAAATCTGATATTTTTGCGTTCATTTTGTTGTCTAGCAAAATGTTACTAGGTTTAAGATCACAGTGTATAATGTTAAGATGAGAATCCTCGTGAAGATAGAGAATTCCTCGTGCAATTCCTCTTATAATCTCGTAACGTTCGGACCAACTTAATTTCCTATGATTTTGAGGGCCTGTAAAATTTAACATGCCACATATTACTCAAACTGTCAAGGTGAAAAAATGAGACAAAACCATTTTTAATGATCAAATTGCAAGTGAAGAAAAGACAACAGATAAGGTTTTTAAAGTATCATACTGAATAGGTAGTAATCAAGGCTTTTGTTGTGCACAAACTCATAAATGAGTATCTTCTCATTCCTTTGCATGCAAAATCCTATCAGTCTCACAAGATTTCTATGTTGAAGTTTGGAAATTAGCAAAACCTCTTTCTTGAATTCTATAGCTCCTTGACTGGAATTTTTCTTTAGCCTCTTTACTGCTATTTCAAGTCCATTTGAAAATACACCCTGCAATATGCATGCTATTAATAAACCTTAAATTGATCATTGCAGCAAAATTTCTCCATTACTGTTTAACACAGCATAAGTTAGCAACCTTGTATACTGCTCCAAAACCACCTTCCCCTATCTTGTTATCATCAGAAAACTTGTTTGTTGCTTCTTGAATAGTACTCAATTCAAATTGCAGAGAGTTCAATCCTGTTGAAATCTCTTCCCCACCTAAACCAAAAATGTAGTCAGTTATAAATCAGAGAATAACAGAATCTCCACTGCTAAGTAAACTTGAACAGAATGGAACTATGATCATAGAAATGAAGATTGTTTCCAGTTCTACATTACAATTTCCTTTTCGGTGCTTGAGATCCTTCCTTAACTCCCTATGTAACAAATAGCAAACAAAAAGCAAAACAATAACTGGAACAACGCCATGAAAAAATATGATTGATGCAATTACTCTCAGATTCTTTCTTTTTCCTGCAATAGAGATTAGTATCAACATAAGTAACTATTTCTCTAAAATATGTCAAACAAAGGATACACATAATTAAAGTACGATCTAACCTCTAAGAAGTGGGAAAAACAGATAATGATCATATCTAACAATACAGCTGGGATATATAACTCTTCCTCCTATCTTGCCTTTTGCACATGTTTGAAGAAAATTCATGGCATCCCTAAGGCACTTTCTGCAATTTTCCTTGGAGAGGTATGGCATGCACTGAGCGAAGCCAAAAAAGTGCTTGTCCTGAGAGAATGTTATTTTCTTCACAGCAAATTTAACAGAACCCATTTGAGCTTCACTGGCTTCATTCAGAAGATCCTCCATCAAGGAACTCAGCATTCTGTTGAAAATATCCAATTCCCCCTCATAATCCTCACTGTTCTTAACACACCATGATGGCCGTTTCTCAGTAGTGTTGTAGAAAAACCTGTCTGAGTAGCGAACCATGCATTCATGAGTCCAAATTATAGCCTCTTTGTTGAAGACACACTTTGATTTAAGTGTCTGGATTGAAGTATTCACACATTCTCCACATTTCTCCGTATATCCATTGCACATGAAGAGGCCATAGACAGTGTCTTGTTTGTTTGTTCCACTGACTGTGGTGTTGTAATAGTTGGTGGTGTTAACTTTGGATGTAAGTTTAGATAAGAGTTTATTCAGATTCAATTGGTAACTACTTTTGGGACGAAACTTTGGCAAGAATTTGCAATCATAGTGCCTGAAAGTTGAGGCTGTTTCAGTTGCTAAAATGTTAAGGGTGCCGAGTAAGTAGAACATAAGCATTGAGAACAATATCAGACGGATCAAAGAAGCCATGTTTTGGGATATTCGTTCTGCTTAATGTTAATGCTATGATACACCACAATTGGATTAATCTTCAAGAAGTAATTGGATTTAATAATTAGTCTTTATTTTAAGCTAATATAGGTGTCTTGAGTGAAATAAGTAAAATGTTAAAAGCTTATTTTTGTTTCATTTACTTGTATCTGAAGTATAGAGATAAATTTTGTTCGTTGTTTATTAGGATGCTATCTATCTTAACATGCTAAGTGTAAATGTAATCCATCTTACATGATAGAAATTATATTTTCAAAACTTTTTAAAATTTATAATGAGAAATTATCAAAAGATGGTAGAAAATAAACAAAAATCAGGGGTAACAAACATATTAAACTTTATTTGTTTTGAAATTTAAATAAAAAAATATTACCTTACATTTTAATAGAAAACTTCACTATTTCTAATATAATGAATTATATTTTAATCTCATTTCAAATAATTTTATTTTTCTAAATATTTTGTGTAAGGACCTAGAATTATATTTCACACTCACTCAGTGTATGTCCGTCTAGGTGGTGCTCAAGCGTCCCCAGCGTAGAGGGCTCCATTTCGAACCGATTGCTTTCTCCATTCTGACCTGTAAGTAGTTTTCCTCTTCTACTCCGTTGTTTGAAACCTAGGGCATGCTGTTCTACTGGTTGCATGTGCCTTGTTCCTCCCCCTTTCGTTTTCTGCAAGATATTGAGCTTTGAGAGTTGTCTTTCATCACCAATGTGGTGGTTGTAGGGTGTTGTCTAGATCCTGGCTGAATAGGCGTTGTTAAGTCATTCTAGTAAGTTGAGTTGTGCTGTTGTTGCTAAGGTAAGGGGAGCTAGGCTTTCTGTTTAATTTGGTAATTTATGTATGTGCATTCTATGCTATGTATGTTTGTACTCTTGAGCTATAATCTAAAGATTCTGTAGTTGAAATTATGTGCTCCTTGGATGTTAGATTTTGAAATTGTGAATTGATGTTTGTGAATGGGTGTGGATGAATTGCATTGTTGAAATTTAGGTTGAGGATGATGAGGAATCTGTCATGCAAGTTGCTAGTTAAAAAGTTCAGTAAATTGTAGTGCCCTTAGGTCATTTTTTATAGAAACTAAGATAATGATTTTGAGCAACTAATGTCTAGAGTGCATTCGGGTTGTTGGAACAATCTTATCAGGAGTATTGTGACTTGTTTGAGTCACTAAGTTGATCAAAATAGGTGTAAAATGGTAGAATTGAGTTTGAGGTCCTTAAGCTATTGAAATTGGGGTTTTGGAGTAGAATTTGAGTCTAATCAGTTTAGAATTGTGATTGGAACGTTTATAATCAATTAGACATGTTAAATTAAGTATGAAACTCAAATTAGAGGTGTTAGAAATTGATAAAAATGGATAGAGTTGGTAAGAGGGTGTGTGAGTGCATAAATCTACAAAATATGCGTTATAATGATTATGCAGTCTCGCTATGCGAATTGTCTCGCATAGCAAGACCCTGTAGGAGGGTACTCACTGTTTAGTCATTCGTTGTGCGAGTGTGTGTGCTGTGCGAATGACCATAGAGTCATGCTCTCTGTCTGAGCTCTCGCATAGTGACCTGGGTGCGCTATGCGAGAGACCTGAGGTCCTGCACCTATGCGAGCTAATTCGCTTTGCGAATTTGGGGGTGCACTATGCGAAAAGCTCATGTCTCGCCTTGCGAAAAGGGTGCTGTTAACACCTTGACAAGTGTACCAGATCGTATCAAGTAATATTAAAACGGTAAGTCCGAGTGTCATTTTCCCAAGGGACTCTTAAGCCTAATCGTTTATGTGAATTGATTTCTTAAGACTTGATAAAAATTGAATTTAGGGTTTATAATGCAAAAACTAAAATAAACATGCAAATGTAAAAACTCGATCAATTGACGGATAAACAGTATGCATGAATGATGTTGTTGGGGTTTATGGTTTCATCCTAATCCACTCTCCTATATCTACTATTCTTATTAAATTCAACGTTGTTATCAATGTTCATGCTACTTTCTAAATTACTCTAAACCCGATGTCTCGGCAAAAAGAGCCCACTCCCAATTACTAGTTTACTATGTCTAGTCTCCATAGTAATTAGTCATGCATTTCAGTCTAGTCTCCATGGTGGTGCCCTATTAGTGTGTTTAGAATGATTTGCATGGAAGCTCAGTCTTGGGGGTTATCTTGAAACTACAATGATCAATCGTTCTCAAGTAGAGAGGATTGAATCATGTCGTGAGTAGTAGTAGGAGGTCTTGGTCTTGGAGGCTCCTAGTATGCTCCAAGGCGCGGTGCAAACTAACCTCATGAGTGTGGTATGGTGAAACCCATTGGCAACGGCTTTGCAAAGTAGTAGAAGCCACCACGAGCGCATGACCCACCATAGCTCGACAATCATTCTAGTTCCGAGGAGTCGATTTAAAGTGAAATGAGTCCTGTTTGTATAGTCTAGTGTATTTGCTTTAACTTGCATATTGTGTGTGATTGATATAACATGATTTTTATACCTAGCTCACCCTTGCTTATGTGTTTGTGCCTTGTATGTGTATGTTTTCTTTTGCAATGATCATCCACTTAGATGTGAGCAGATGTTGAGGAGGTGCCCTTGGAATAGGTGCTGGAGGATGATGTGGCAGCTTAGTTCTTCTAGGATTTCGTAATTAAGTTGTATTATTTTGAAATACTCAATTATATCCCTAAAGTTTTAAATTCTGGTGTTGTTTTGGGATGACTGTAACCTTAACAACTTAACTGCAAGTCTACTCTAATTGTTCTTTTATATTATGAGTGTGGACTTCTATATTATATGATGTTTTCTATAATAATGAGATGTCACATTTTGTTTAAATTAAATAATTCAAATTTATTAAATCATAGTTTTCTCTTTTAAGATAAAGTATTGCAATTATTAGAGATGTAAAATGTTATTTCAACGTCAAACAATTATTAATAATTAAAAACTTATTAGTATTGAAGATTTTTTTAATCAATTTTGATTGATGTTAGTATAAAGTTTTTTTCTCAAACGCTGGGTTATATTGTTTTTGTTAATGTCTATTATAACTGTTTAGACCGATTTTAATTAAAGTTAATACATTTTTTTATCACATTTAAAATATTTAATTTCAGCTTTCTTGAATTATAATTGAATTTAAATCCACTTTTTTAGCTTAATTTTTTTTTATTTCATATTAATTGAACTTTTGTTGGGTACAAAAAAAGTCCCACATCAGAAAAATTAAGAGATGGACATCAGTTTATATACACATAAGATACCTCTATTGATAAGAGGCCTTTTGGAGTGGTACCAAAAGCAAATTCGTGAGGGCTTGACCCAAAGCGGACAATATCTTATCAAATGTGGAGACTTATGTGTATGTGTGAGTGTGGAACCCCTCCCTACAAATCGTATCAGAGCCCATGGTTTGGGTCTGGTGACCGGGCTCAAGTCGAGTACATTCCTCCATGATCTGGTGAAGCTTTGGCCATAGCTAATAGCCTGGAAGTGAATCATGAGAGGTGGAGAGAGAGAAAGAGATGCTCAGTGTTTGACTATGGATTGTGAGAGAGAAGTGTTGACCATGGTGTACTCGAGGATAAGAAAAAGACTTCCGCGGTAGGGGAGGTGGTCCTTTGTTTGAGGGGAGGATGTTATCAAATGTGGAGACTTATGTGTATTTGTGAGTGTGGAACCCCTCCCTACAATTTTAACTAAAACATTGGTTAAAATTAATTTTTAAAGTCTTGGTAGACGTTAGATGTTCAAGATAGACTCCCTAATTAGATTGTTTAGACAAGTATAATTAAACTAGTCTGATTGAACTTCACTGTAATCATCTATAAGTTGAGTTTTGATTATATGATGTAATACATAAAAGCTTCTCGAACTTTTTAATTTGTGTTTTGTGCAGCTTTAACTAAGCTCTCGTTTATAGTTGATATAATAATAAATTATCTAATGGACTTAAGGATGATGTTAGCATATTGATTTAATGATTTTTCAGTGACAGTGAGAAATTAAGATTATAAGCTTAACAAAGAAATAAATTTTTTTATAGACAAAAAAGTAAAGTTGATTTATGGAAAGTTTAGTGGACTATACATCTACTCTATGAATGGATAGATGTATGATGTGTGGATCACAACCTTGTCCAACATATGGACCACTAACTCTTCTGATCCATGTACAATAGACTTGTCTAAGAGTTGTGCCACTGATTGATCTAATTTTTGTACAATAGACTCGTTTGATGTGTGGTCCATAGCCTCATTTAAGACGTTTAGATTTAGAAGGTATGATGCTTTGAAAGCACATTAAATCATCTTTTACACCAAACTTTCTACAAAAAAGGTTGTTACTTTAGAATGCTTTTCTTGTTAGAGTTTCTACAATAGAACACATAAGTCGTCTATCAAGAAGGACCTTTTGTTAGCAAAATCATGAAGATTGATGTTTTGATGATGCTCAAATTAAGTCTCAAGTGCTCACTTTGCAAGAAGACTTTCATGAAGAGTTGTTTTTATGTGTTAAAGCTTTTGTAAAAAGTAGATTTATGTATAGGGATTTATTTGTTGTTGATTCCATGTATTGTATGCTTTAAAATTCGTTTTGGAGTCACAAAAACTCTACAATAATCAATTAACACTTAAAATAATCGATTATCACAATGAGTTTGTTTTTCAAAGGTTACTAAAAACTCATTGTCTCTAGAATAATCGATTACCAATATATGATAATCAATTATCCATAATCGATTATAACTTACCATAATCGATTATCACAACTAGCAGTTGGAATTTTAGGCATAGTTTTTGCTATTGTGCATTCATTAAATGCATAATCGATTACCATAAGTGGATAATCGATTATTGATGAGTGTCGTCGCCCAATCAAATTTGATTGCAATTTAGAAATGCAGTATAGTGCTAGGGAATGACCCCTAGGTCGTCTCTCAAGGACCAACTGCGGTTCAGAATCAAGTCAAAAACGAAGNGGGGGGGGGGGGGGTTGTGAAAGGTTTGTGTGGTGAATGCGGAAAAATTAAAATGAAATTAAAACAATAAAAACGAAACTGCTACAGGAAATACGAAAATTCACGCTGGAACTGGGCAGCTCTGACCTTTGCTCAATGTTTTACCCATAACTTTTTCTACAAAGCTCTAAATGAGATGAGGTTTTTTTTCCTGGAAAGTAGACTCAATTATCTTTCATGTGATATATAAAACGTAGCATTTGGACCTCTGGTGTGGTTGCAGTTATTTTTTTTTAAAATCGAGTCCAGAGAGTGAAAATGCTAAACCCAACATTGCAACAAACAATTATCTAGCACAACTAGAATTTTTAAAATGCAACACTAAAGCTTAAACATTAAAAACAATTCATCATGACAATAATGCAAATAAAAGACACTTAAAGAGTAAAGGAATTAGAGTGATTCTCCACATGACACCTCACGTTCAAGCAAAGAAAAGAAACTTTTCAAATGGAAATAAAATTCCCAAGGCCGTGACACCAGGCAAATGAATCAGCACCGTAGCCCAAATGAAATCAGCGTGTGATCACTGAAATGAATGTAACATGTGTGCATAAAGCTTCAATAAATCATGACCAATTGAAAATAATGGCTAAAGAGCAAAGCANTAATGCTTCTTAGAATAAAACAGAAATGACGGTCAATTGGGATATGTCCCATCCTTGAATCAGCGCATCACTTTTCTTTAATTAAAGCAAGATAAAGGAAAATGAAAAATCCGTCCCACCTCAAAGTCAATTCTGCTTCAATTTCAACTAAACATTAAGTAACTTTCAAATTTGAAATTAAATAGCATGCAAGAACCCCTTTTTATCTTACAATGCCACATACCGCTGTTCTATTTAAAAGCAAAGAAAAGGAACATGCTTCTGAATTTCATCCAAAATCCATGAAGAGTATGGTGCCCATTCTGCATTCAAGATAAGCTCCAAAGCAAAAAGAAAGAAACGTTCCAGCCCCTCCCCATGTTCCAGCCGAGAGTAAAAGAAATGGTGCTCTCTAAAAATCTGCTCAGCCGAGAGTATGAGGCTCTCCAAAAAATGTGACGGCTGCAAGGGGGTTCTAATCCCTAGGGCCAAGTGTCCTAAAAATTAGGGTGGGGTCCACCCAATCCTAGGGTGTCATGTGTCTATTTTTTACTATTGGGCTCAACAACAAATACCAAAAATTGGCCCACAATGTCAAAGTTTGTCTAAAAATTCTAAACTACTAAATTAAAATACAACTAATTCTAAAACGCTTGTGGAAGAGTCTTATTTATTTTGTCTTCATCCTAATGCTCCAAAATATATCTCCAAAATTTTCCCTACAAATAATAATGCAAATAATTAGCTCAGAAAATTCAAATTAATTAAAATTAGAATTTCCAGTCAAATTAAGCATATTTAGGAAAAACGGGAAAATACCGGAAAATTAAGCACAATTCCCTGATTAATTCTAGCACAATAAACTAATTGAAATCAATAAAATATCGACTCATCAATTATCACACGAGAAAAATCCAGCAATGGATTTTTTGAGGTGTCCTTGAGTGAGGTCCTTATAAAGATGATTTAGGTTCTCATTCTAACACATGAGAAACACAAAAACATAGTTGTTTATTTTTGAGTTATGAAAAGAGTGATCTAGGGTTTGTGTAACCCTTGTGCTTTGGCTTTGAGAACATGGTGTTGGCATAAAGCGAGAACTTTCATTGGGAGTGTGATTGAGTGATGTTATTGTTGTTGCTGAGTGAAGCTTGTCATCCTTTGTGAAGATTCAGAGGAAGTGTTCATTCTTCGTAAAACATTTTGAGGAGGTGCTCATCCCTTGGGACCTTGAAGGGAAGTGAGTTTCATCTCTTGCGGTAACAAAAGAGGTGTTTTTTAAACCCCTTAAACTTGTCTTTCTGTATGATTGTAATAGTTTATTGGTTTTGTGATAGTGGAACATTAATCTCCATTTGGGATTAGCAACTAGACGTAGGATCCTTGTGATCTGAACCAGTATAAAATTGTTTGTGCAATTTTCTCTCTTTTCTTACTATTTATTATTGTTTTAATTATCTGCTAAGGAAATTAAAATTAAGAGAAAATTATTAAAGACAAACATTTGCGATAAGAAACCAATTCACCCATCTCTTTGTTTATTGTTCACACTAAACATTCCACTGCACCGCTCTGAACTTTCTGCAACAAAATTTGTTAATTTGGATCGAATGAATTAAAGCTTAAAAGATTATATTCCTGAGAAACAGTTCAGTTCACTAAAGAACGGGGGGGGGGGGGTGTTGAATATTGTTGTGGAAAACTTTTTTCCAAAAGACGTTTAACAACCTTGGTGATGGTTAATACGTTGTCATTGAACCTATCAAATTAATACTACTTGACGAGGAAACTTCAGTATTATCAAGTTAGTAGTTAAAAAACTAGATAAGGTTAAAGTAACCTTGAAATACAAAATTGTTTTTCAATACTTGACTCTTATGGAGACTCTAAAAGGTTAGTAAAATACAATGCATTGTTTAAAAATAAAAGTGAAAATTAATGAAATTAATATTGAAGAATGCTTGAGTTTAATTGAAGAACAAATAAAAGACTTTAAAGCAATTATTATGAAATAGGCTAATTCCACTACTTTTTCAAGATGGATTCATTATCAATTTTCCAGAGATTATTATTCAATTAATTATTTTCAAGTTTCAAATTAATTAAAGTATATTTGAAATTAATTTGAGGGCGATATTACAATTAATCAAAGTAGATTCTCAATAAAAAAAACAAGACGTTTCTACATTATTCACAATAAATTCAACCAAAGTATATTCTCAAATAAATCCTATTGTGTTTAATCATGACTATTCTTAAATCTCATAACCAAATTAAAAGTTAAATAATCAAAGTAAATTTTTAATTAATTATTGTTAAAGTTTTTATCACTAATCAAAGTACATTCTCAGTTGGTAGCAAAAACTCATTCAATCATATGAAAGTTCCTAAATTCAATTAAAGTACATTCTTAATCAAAGCTAGAAACCCTTGAACTCATATGATCAATATGCATGTAGATTAAAACAACTTATGTAAATACCATTACTTTTGATGTGATTGAGAGATGAAAGACATAGAAGAAGGATAACCCAAATCAATAATAAAAGAAACAAAGATATTTAATTCAACTTAACCTCAAAATCCATAATGAAATTACAGAATAGTCTTAGAAGCTTATCCCTCCATGAATGGAGTGGAATACATGATAAAATAAAAGTGAGGAGAGTGGTGGATGATTGCTTCTTAGTGGAGGAGTCTAAGTGAATGAGTGATGGGTCTTTTTTGCTTCCCCCAAGTCTCATTATATAAAAATTTATTGGGCTTGGATTCTGAACATTTTGTTGATAGAATATTTTATCTTGTACTGTAATATCTTCCAAATAATTAACAGATTTTAGATACTTATAAAAATATTTGGGAGATATATTTTGTTGATAAAATCTTTTATCTGATATTGTAATATCTCCTAAATATTTAATAGATTTGATTAGTTTTTAAATATTTGGTAGATATTTTTGTTGATATTTTCAGATATAATTATCTTGAAAAATATTTAATAAATTGTTAACAATTGATTTTTCCCTAAAATTGCATTTCAGCCCTTTTTACTTTTCCAGAATTGCACAGAAGCCCATAAAGTTTCAATTATTAATAACCATTTATCTTTACTAGAATATATTGTTATATTTGATAGACACATGTTTCATCCAGTATAGTCCCTTAGTATAAACAATCGTTTAAACATTATTTCTTGTGATTATTATTTCATTAAGCGATTTTTTTATACCTCAAAATCCGAGTTGTTGAACAATCTAGTTTTCCTAGGTGATCTCTTCCCAACATCAGTAAAACATCCTCCTGCCAAGTTGAAGGATACCTTAGCACAAAGTTGAAACTCCATGCTAAGAAAACCCCAATGAAGGGCCTTAAAGGTTTGCGAAGTGAAAAACTTCTCACCATGAAGGTGAGATTTCCTTTTTTTCCTTTTATCCCTTGAAGGAGGCGACAAACAAAGAAAATAGCCACCTCCCCTTTTCAAATATTAGAGAGACCTAACTCTTCTTGGCATTTAGGAGAGTACCAAAGTAGTGAAGAAGATGAGGGAGGAGTAGGAGTGATGTCTAGGGTCGAGAAGAGCACTCTAAAGGCATGTATCCAACCGCAACTACTCAGGTGCAATTGAATGGGTTCCATGTTCAAATCCTGTACTATTCCTATTTCAAATTCATCAAAAAGAAGACGAATGAGCATATCTTAGAAGAGACAGACATACATGTCGAAGAAGTATGTAGGAACACTCTCTCTCCAATGAAATACTCATTTGTTCCCTGTGGAAACGATCAATCTAAACATCTTGGTGCTTCGGTTAGCCTCAACAAGGTAGGTTTTCCCTAAAGTACCGAAAAACACTAGAAGGGGGTGTTGAATAGTGTTAATGGAAAAAAAAATTGCAACCTTTCTGATATAGCACTTTAATCGAGTACAAAATTTGTCTTGTAAGTTGTTAAACGCTTAACCTTGCGATTGGTTTTAAACAATAAATTCTTTTCAAGTGTTGCCCAGAATATTCGTTACATCATTTGTAAAGGCTTCCTTTTAATGAATAATCTTTAGTATGGGAAGCTCTTATATTTAAAACGAAAATGCAACGACAGATTTTATAAGTGTTGAGAGAGAAGTAAATAGTAAATGCACAGATATTTTTATATAAGTTCACTCCAACTGAGTTATTTTCAGTCTCCTCTAACCTTATAGGGTTCCACTATAATCTTCAATAATATTACAACTGAGTATTCTCACCACTCCTGGTATCCCAAGGCACTCTTGGTATCTTTTGATACACTACCTAGTTGAGTTTCAGCCACTGCTGGTTGTGCATTATTCTTCACCACTCTTGGTATCCCTAGTAAGAGAATAACTCC
Organism: Vigna radiata var. radiata; assembly: GCF_000741045.1. Lineage (NCBI taxonomy): Eukaryota > Viridiplantae > Streptophyta > Magnoliopsida > Fabales > Fabaceae > Vigna > Vigna radiata. The sequence continues at coordinate 24,944 of NC_028357.1, read as the reverse complement.
TATTACCCTAGACTAGTTGAGTTTCACCCATTCTTGGTTTCCACAATACAATCCTATTATCTCCCGATACGCTGCCTAGTTATCCTTAATCAACTCGCCTGAGTTATACGGCAAGTGTTTTAAATCTCTTCAGAGTTGCAATCAACTAATTGCTTCCAAGTCGTTAGACGATTACTCTCATAGAGAGGATATATGTTCAATACAATACAGTTTATAGACTCAATGAGTATTTCTCTCTTTTCTTTTTTCGCTCCACTTATAAATTATAAGCTAATATTACAATGACGCTTGAGAGTGTTTCTTTACTTTGCTTTTTCTCTTCTCAGATATTCTCTTTGAGCTTGAGCTTCTCTGTGCTTTTCTCTAAATGGTTTTTCTTCTCTTGGTTGGATCATGTTTTTGTTGTGAGTTATCCTCTTGATTCTTAGTTCAAATCATCTATTATTTAAAGGGCTCTTTAAAAGATATCCGTTAGACTGAGCTCTTGTCTTGAATCTTGTGTCTTTTTCGTCTTGTCGTGTGAAGCAGTCATTGGTTAAAGTCAACTTGTCAAAGCAGACTTGTTTTTTCAGTACTTTGATAGAAATAGGTTGTACTATTTTTCTAGCATGACTTTTGATGGTGAGAACATTCTGTGAATGTTTTCTTTGTCTCTAACGTCAACTTCTGATATATTTCAAATAGAGTAAGTGGATGTGTGTAGTAGGTTATCTCTTGAGTAGATGTGCATGTAGTAGATATGTCTTTTCTCTTATTAATTTTGTTGTTTTTGAACATTGAGCATTTAATGACATTTAATGCTTGTTTAGAACAACAAAGTGCATTTTACATTTTTTACCATTGAGGTAGCCTTTATCATTGAAGCTTTTCTCTAAGATACCAACGTTGAATAAGAACTTCATCTTTGGACGAAGTGAAGGATTTAGCTCATGGTATCGGCTAGTCTGTTTCTAAACGTTTTTTGAGATTTTGCTTTCTTTAGCTAGAATATTTAGCAACTTTTAGTTTCTACATGCTTTGGAATTTTTACTTGAGACACTTAAGGATTTTACCAAAACATTGTCTTGACACTTCAACATCCTTATCCAGTGAGAGTTTAATTTATTACCGTTTGGTACAATATAGCTTACACGTTTAGCATAACTCTCATAGATGCTTTGACTTGGGAGTTGTTTAGTGTTGTGTCTAAATGTTTTAACTTTGGTTGTTCTACGTTACATATATGCCCAAGTGTTTTCCTAAGGCTTTCCTGTATTGCTAGGAGATTAAGGATTTTGAGCTAACACTTATATTTCTGCTTATTCAATTCTAGTTATAGTCATCTTCAGATTTTCATTTCGTTTAATGTTATTTGGTTAAACTTCTAAACATACGAGAGCGTTTAGACATATAAGTCTTATAGACGATTTTATCTTAACACGCTCAACACAATCCATTAACTCCCACCCCCGATAGAAGTGGGTCACGTATTTGAGCACGTCTCAAGATGCCTGCTCATAGCCTAGGGCAATCGGGAAGTTTAACTCGTCACCCTCGTTGGCTGTGTTGATGTCCAACNCAACATCAACCTCAATGTTATCCAAGCTAGTGGCTTATTTGTATCTACAATTGTAGCTACACTACCAATCNAATCNATGTCTNGCTNTATTGATCTTAGAGCAAGANAGGCAACCAACAATGACNCCGACTATGAAGAGGCACCATCCGCATATGATGGCATACCCCCTAGCCTAGNGCAATCGNGAGGTTTAACTCGTCACCCTCGTTGGCTGTGTTGATGTCCAACCCAACATCAACCTCAATGTTATCCAAGCTAGTGGCTTATTTGTATCTACAATTGTAGCTACACTACCAATCNAATCNATGTCTNGCTNTATTGATCTTAGAGCAAGANAGGCAACCAACAATGACNCCGACTATGAAGAGGCACCATCCGCATATGATGGCATACCCCCTAGCCTAGNGCAATCGNGAGGTTTAACTCGTCACCCTCGTTGGCTGTGTTGATGTCCAACCCAACATCAACCTCAATGTTATCCAAGCTAGTGGCTTATTTGTATCTACAATTGTAGCTACATTACCAATCGAATCCATGTTTGGCTCTATTGATCTTAGAGCAAGAGAGGCAACCAACAATGACACCGACTATGAAGAGGCACCATCCGCATATGATGGCATACCCCCTAGCCTAGGGCAATCGGGAGGTTTAACTCGTCACCCTCGTTGGCTGTGTTGATGTCCAACTCAACATCAACCTCAATGTTATCCAAGCTAGTGGCTTATTTGTATCTACAATTGTAGCTACACTACCAATCCAATCAATGTCTGGCTTTATTGATCTTAGAGCAAGAGAGGCAACCAACAATGACACCGACTATGAAGAGGCACCATCTGCATATGATGGCATACCCCCTAGCCATGACCAAGCATATTCAAGAAGAGTTGAAGTCATTCGCAAAAGATGGGCCTAGACTTCTCTCTTGGGCCATTATGAAGCTTTTAATAGAGTAAGAATAATTTTGGGCCTTTTATTTTGGGCCAAGTAGTCTAGGATTTAATTGGGCTTTGTATGAGCCTAGTAGTGTAGGATTGAGTTTGAGTCTTGTATTTTGGGCCAGGTAGAATAGGGTTTTGACCACCTAAGTCAACAAAGGAACAAGGCCCAATGTCGACCAAGATCGGACGTCCAAGCATGAGTTGACCAAGGGGTCAACATTTTTAGCTAACTTGATGGATAAGAGAAGGATGGGCGATCAAGAGTAGTGTCCTCCTACCATTGGAGAGTTTTTTTCTTAGCCAATGACCACATGTCACTCTAGGAATGAAGAGTTTTTTCCATAGGTAGTGGCCACATGTCATCCTCTCATTGGAGAGGATTTTTGCCACTTATCTCCTTCATGTTGGAGAAGATTTCTCCTTGCTTTCCAAGCTAGCCAAGGTTGCTCTTTTAGGTCTAAGTTTCTGCCCATTTGGAGATACCTTAGCCTATAAATAGAGGTGTCTCCCTCTCATGTAATTACCTTTGATTTAGAGTAAAGTTATGCTGTCATTTTTGTGTCATACTACTTTTGTAACGTCACCCTAAGATAGAGCAACCTAAGTGGCCTCCTCTAGCCACCTTCCTCTAAGTGTTGGCCCAACCTCTCTTAGAGCATCACTAAACACATCATAACCATAGAACAACCTATGATCGAGACACTTAGCTACCTTCACCCATAATCATTTCTGCAAATCAACATTCATGACATTTTCCATCGTTTTCCTTCTAGTTTTGGTCAAACCTAGCTAGGGGATTGCCATCAGCATACTCCCAGTTACGCCTCCCCAAAGACTCCTCAAACGAAGAAAATTGCACAATTGACATTATTACCTGTATATGTTGAACGATCAATCTGTAGTAGAGAAAAGAAGAGTAAATGTGAAAATAATAGGGAAGACTTAACCCTATATATATGCGTAATCCTCCCCTGTCAGTCATCCTTAGTTGTTGGATCAAGTTGAATTGAACGGTTCAAAGCATCCAAATTTGCATATTCTGATAGGTGTAGGATTTGAATCGTTATGTGTTTCCCCTAAAGGTAACATTTTCAAACACTTTGAAGGGTAGTTTGCGAATACACAAAACGATTTGGGCGCACTTCGTGTTTCTTAAACAGTTGGCTAGAAGATTTTAGCCACCTACTCTAACCTTGCGGCCTATGTTGAAGCAATTATCTCCCTAATGAGCAAAACCTCTCATGGATGGCTAGAGTTAAGTGTGTAACTTCAAACCCCTTCACCACTCAGGCTTAGGAAGCTTGTGTACCGTATGACCGTCTAATCAGCCATAGACCAACGATCACCCTTATATTGAATTATTTAACAAACCACCAGTGAACCTGATCAGCCACCAAGAAAATCGGTCGGTCATGAGTCAGCATACATTAACCTTAATGTTGACCAACTTAAAGGTAAAGTGTGATTACTCACAATTGAGTTGGTATCAGGCTAGTATTAATTAAAAGTTCTCCAACCTATAAATGCAAGTTTGAAATAAGAAGGAAGATGATTTATATTTACTGTGTCATAATTTTTAACTGTCAACATTGAGTTGACTTTAAGATCGGAATGTCTTATATAAACGCAAAACTTAGACTTCAAGACAATTTTCAAACCATAAACGACTCATTAGACTGTTTAACTTAACTAGACCCGAAACAAGAATCATAATTAATATTCATCCAAAGTTTTCATACAATCATCACAGCAAACTATTAACAAATAATAACACTAATATCAATAACAAAAAATAATAATCACTATGAACATTAAATTATAAAAAAAAAAACTGACATTATAAAAAAAATCTAGTTCACATCTCTAAAAGGGATCATCTCTCTAATATTAGCCGACAATTCTGACTAACATCGAAAAAGAAATAAACACCAAAATAAAAAACAAGAAGAAAATTTTGTGAACCCCAAAATAGGTGAACATGAGTGTTATTTTTGAAATGTTTGACGTTACACTTGTGCCAATAACATTTTATTCGTTTCTTTAGTTTTTGTGCATGAATGTCATCTTTCACATATATGAGAAGCCATACGCAAAGGGTTAATGATTTAGCTGCACTCAGGATTACATAAATAAGAAGAAAAAATGATCATACATGCATTGAGTTTAGTTATCTCTATTGTAAAGATATACCTGAAATTATAATTTTAAGTCATATTGACGTGATATAAATTGAAGATCATAAAATTTTAAATAAAATGATACATCATAACAAAAAAAAAAACTTTTTTTATCCAAAAGATAATATTAATATTCTCAAGTCTTTTTTCATAAGATGTTGTTCTCTTTATTAAGATTTTCTAAATCCTAATATGAACAAACGATTGAGATGTCTCGAAAGGTATAATGAATTTGTGTAAAGAAAATTATTACAAAGATGTTATATATATATATATATATATATATATATATATATATATATATATATATATATAACACTTCTAATTTAACTTATATAAATTGTAAACGATATTGAGTTTATGAATTTTTTTTCTTATATAATATTTAACTTTGTTATTTTCTTATATTATATATCTCTAAGTAAAAATGCATAATAAATACAACAGTTAATAAATAGTGTATATCATAAAATATGTTTTATTTACCGAAATCTAATTAATTATTATTTAGATGGACTTAGATTAACTAGATCCTAAATACTTAATCTTTGACTAACAATCCTTATCCTATTTTAACAAGCGATTCTATTTTAGATAAAGATCATCTTGTTTTAAGTAGACAACATAATTTAGGTTTTGGATTATACAATTAATAATTAATATAATTTATAAAATATAAAAAAAAAATCCTATAACAATTAGAAACTTAAATTATAACGTTAAAATGCTTATCTTATCATATAATTTACATTGTGCTAATGGTTAATTTAATGTTTCATATGTCATAATCGCTAAAGAATTTACTCAACATGCAAAAAAAAAATGGTTAAATAAGAAAAGTAGCTCCTCACGATAACAAAATGCAAAAACAGTTATATTATGGCCATGGAGTTAAGTATTAAAAGAATTTTCAAGAATAAATCAAGTAACCGTTGGTGAGATCAAATAATGTGTGGTAAACACATTCAAAACAACATAAAAGACTTGGGAAAAGTTGTCCATGAACACTTATAAATGAAAAAAAAAAAAGTGAACAATAAACTTTTTATAAACTAAATTAGATTATATATAAATTAAAAAAATATTTTGAGAAAATTAAAAATTATTACAAATTAAATTATATATAAATTATTTTAATTTATCAAGAGGTTATTCATTTCCAATTTTAATTTCCTTTTCTAAAAGTGTTGACATTCATCCAGAGATACGAATCGACTATGCTTGACAAAGTTTTTCATAAAGGTTTATAAGAGAGGGAAAGCAATATATAAAATTAAACAAGTTACATCATAAATTAAAAAAAATGAAATAAAACTTGGAGATTCTATAAGAAGTAATTTCAGCATATGAAAAAAGAGAGTATATTTTTATAGAAGGAAAAAGGCTGTTTGACACCAATAATAGTTTTCATAAAAATGATTTTTTTTTATATTTAAAAAAAAAATAGATAATAAAGAATATTAGTGAAAGATAACATCAAACTTAGAGTTGTCAAAACGGGTCACCGATCGACTCGACCTGACTCCGTTCGGCTCACCACCGGATTGGTCACTTAGTTAGTCACATGTTGGTCACTTAGTTAGCCAATTCAATCCAGTTCATTTATTAAGGAGTCAGACAAATTTGAACCTGGCTCGACCCACTACGAGTTAGTTCACTGGTCCACTTAATTACATTTTTTAAAATTAAAAAGATTACAAAATTTGAGAACTTAAATAATTTTTTCAAGCAAAAAATAATAATAAATATTTTTTATATGAATTAAAATTAAATTTTAATAAAATAAAATTAGGTAAGTGGATTGGTAGGCCAACCCGATCCACCACGGGTTCAACCCGCATGAGTCGAGTTTAAATAAGCCGGATTAAAATCTAACCTACATAAAAAAAAATATAATTTTTTGAAGGTTTAAACCTCTTTTTGGTCCCTAAGTTATGAGCGAATGTTCAGTATAGTCCTTGCTTTTAAAAATGTAAATCTTTGGTCCCTAAGTTATAAAAAATGTATCAAATGAGTCCTTTTTTAATTTGAAATAGTGTTTTTGGTGGTTTCTTAACAAATGTTAGATCTTTAGATTGCTCTGATTTATTTCTTAATAATAACAGCATTTTAGATTGCTCTTTGTACTTTGACCATGAACATCAAAAAATGACTCATTTGATACATTTTTTATAACTTAGGAATCAAAGGTTTACATTTTTAAAGAATATCTGTTGATAACTTAGGACCAAAAAGAGGTTTAAACCTTTTTTGAAATTCAAAGCCGAACCTGTGTAGGCCGGATTGTGAAAATAAAAATTAAAATGAGACACCATTGCTATAAACTTAACCAACGTAAAACATATTTTTCTATATTGATTTATACTTGAATTGATATAAAAAAAATAGATGAATTATGTAAAGTGTTCCATGATAATATCACTACATTTTTCCTAATTTATTTAGTTCATAATCAATTATTGCTCTAAAATATATATTTTCTCTGATGGGAAGATAAATTCGGAAGTTGAATTTTTTCTGAACAAAAACTAATATATTAATTAATAATTAATATTCATAGATTATTCGTTAACAGTAGGATAATGGTTCAACTAAGTAATTGGTGCGTCATAATTCTTTCCAGGGTTTTGCGGCATTGTTCTATTACATAATATTTTATTTTATTTATCAAAAGGAGTATTTAATTAATATTATCCCATTAAAACAATTATTGTTATAATATTTTATTTGGACAAGGAAATTTATAATTTATAAGATAGTAAAATATATTAAATTTGAATTAATTTTGTTTTAAATTATTTTATTTTTCAAATGTTTTTTAATAAAATATTTTAATTTAATTTATTTTATTTTTTGGATAAAATATTTTAATTTAGTAAGTTCAGATTATAAGGTTGGATTTAATATGGACTAGAGTCAAGTCGAGTTGACTAAAGTCTAGGTCAAATCAATTTAGTCTTGACAACTTGTGTTGAGTAAACCTGGCCTTGATCAAGTTACATTGTCCTAGTTATAGAGTCGATCGCATTCCAAATTGAGTCGATCTAAGTGCATGTTAACCCAAGTCAGTTTGGTCCAATTGATATGAGTAGAGACAAGCTTACACTCAATCAAGTCAGGATGAGTCCATGTTTATTTGAGTCAAGGCATAACCATATTCATCCAAGTTAGGCTAGAACCAAGTTAGTCATACTTTGATTAAGACTAGGCTGAGTTGAGTCCATGTTAACCGGTTAGGTTGGCTAGAACAAGCCGAGTCAAGCCAAGTCGACCTAGCCCAGGTCAAAATGGGTTAGTCCAAGATGAGTTGTGACGATCCACGTTCATCGGAGTTTCTCTTAACCTACTTTTACTGACGTTAGGCTACTTGTGTCATATGATCAAGGCCATCTTTGATTAGCCCTTTCTTAGCCAATGCATGATTTTAGCCCAATAAAAAGAGAACAATGTGTTCTATCCTTTTGAACCTTGAGCCTTTTACATGATATGAAAACCCTTTCAAAAATCTTTACCTTGAGTTAAGTTGAGAGTATTCGTATGGTATTGATAAAGGTTCAAGTTTGGGGTTGTTGGGTAATTTGAAGAAGAAAAAGAAAGAAGATAAGCATTGAGCTAAGTATTGAGCAATAATGAAAAGGAAAAAGAAAAGAAAATAGAATGAAAAGAAAGAGAAGCTTAATGCAAAAAGGGGAAAGTTGGGAATGAGTGAGATTGGTTTGTTTATAGAGAGTTTGTGCTTGAATGAGAAATTTATGAATGACTCTCTTACTCAAGGATTTTGTGATCCAGAAAAACCAGTGTTCTTCTTAGCCCAACCACGTTACAAGCCATGAAAAGTCCTTGTGATGATAACTTGCTTGTGAGTATGATTGATTGTGGTTAAATGAAAGGCAAAGTTCATTTGTGTGATATTGTGATAGTAGAGAGAATGAGTTACATCAATATACACCTGTGTGCTTGAGTGAAACACTTTCCTTGGTGAGGAGTAGTTCCAGTTATACATGATTGCATTTGTGCTTGGTTGATTGGTCATTCATGATAATAGAATCTGTTGAAAAGACTGTGATTATGTGAACACTATACTGAGCTTAATTGAAGTAATGCATCTGTACATCTTGATTGATATTTTTATGATGAGCTGAGAGTGATTACTTGTCTTGGCAGAAAGAGTTTTGAAAAATGTTAATCCGTTGTATTGATTGTTTGAAAACTGAGTTACATTTTGTTTTTCTTGTGGACAAGCAAAATTTTAAGTTTGGGGTTGTGATAAATGTTGAAATGCCGTTACTTTTTATACTTAATTTTGATACTTAATGCACCATTTTTTACTTAGAAACTTGTTTGGACTCATGATTTTGCTTTAGTTTTGTGAATAAGAGAGTTGATGATATGCTTTATGATTTTATTACTAAATTCACTTAATTTTGAAGCTTATTGAAATGATTTGAAAGAAGTTGAAGTAGTAAGGAGTTGGACTAAAGAGAAGTTGGAAAAGTGCATAAAAAAAGAATCGTAGTTGGCGCTGAGCGCCATTTCCATCGCTGAGCGCTATCTTTGTTGTGGAGTTCTTTTGCTGATGCTTAAGCGCCAACGCTGAGGGAAAAAACAAGTGTCGCAGCCACCGTTGAGCGCCACTTTTACCACTGAGCGCCAACCTCTTCAGTGAGTTCACTACCACGCGCTTGGACGTCAACGCTGAGCAATATTTCTACGTGTGCACCTACCGTTGAGCGCAAATCTGGCATTGAGCGTTGTCAGCGTGGGCCTGGGCCAATTTCCTATTTTTTTGAGCTATTTAAGGATTTTGTCGACCTAGAGGGTCTATCTTTGGACAGAAGTATTAGAATTGCTGCAACGGAATTATTATCGTGGAACAAACCAAGAGGGGAGGGGGTGAATTGGTTATATATTTTTCGCGTGCCTTTAACAATTTTTCTCTTAATTTTTCTTACTAAGCTGATAATAAAATATAAACAATAGAGTAANGGAAAGAGAAAAATGCACAGGTGATTTTATCCTGGTTCAGATCACAAGGATCCTACGTCCAGTCGCTTATCTCAAACAAGATAAACTTTTTCACTAACACAAAACAATTACAAATATTAGTCACAGAGAAAAATAATTTGTAAGAGTTTAGAAATACCACCTCTCTTGAAACCACAAGAGATGAACTTACAAACACCT
>NC_028357.1:12387-14477 GCF_000741045.1 Vigna radiata var. radiata | reverse complement strand
TTTATAAAATGCGGAGATCTTCAATCCTTCTTTGTGAATTTTGTCTTGTGCAAATCTGTTCATCATCAAAACTTCATCTTTTAATTTTGCTAACATTCTCCCCCTTTTTGATGATGATCAAAAACTATCTCCAAGTTTAAAGCTTAAAGCTTTTTAATAATCTGAAAAAGAAAACAACTCATAGAGGAAGAGAGCATTAGAAAATAAAGGATCTCTTTAAACAATATTCTCCCCTTTTTTTGATCATTAGAAAAAAAAATTATATAGATGTCTCCCCCTTAATGAAAAGAAAGTATGCATAAATAAAACAAGAACATCAACATTTTATTAAATTTAAGAAAAGGCAAGCATACATTCATAAGGATAAGCAACAAAACACTCTAGAATTCATCACTTTCATCACTATTAAAGTGTTGTTCTAGTCCTGAAATCCTAGTGTCGAGGTTCCGGAGATGGGTACAAATTTCCTCATGGCGAGTGTTTTGAATATTCATCATTTCATGCTGAAGGCGAGCCATCTCAGACATTTGTCCAGATAGACTCTCTAGACTATATTCTTCATTTATTTCAGAGGAGCCAGCAACATTTGTGGGGTCAGGCATGAGGTTATCTGCATCTTCGTCTTCTTCGTCTTCTTGAACGCCAGCAACATCATCAGGATGAAAAAAGGAGTCCCCTTGCTTAAGGAATCCCATTTGTCTTAGGGAATTTTCCCCAATCCTGTGGGTCGGGAGCACAGTCTCATAGTGCTCATTGGAGATGTCTACCCCTTTATACACACATATCTGAGAGATAAGGAGAGGATAGGGAAGTGGCGCAGCATCTAACCTTTTCGCCTTGAACATAATGGTTTGGAACAGATGAGGCTAGTTGAGAGGGATGCTTTGAAGTATCCCATACATGATGATGAGATCCGTCTCAGAGCATTGAGCATTATTAGATCCCCTAGGACAGAGGAGCCAAACAATGAGGTAGTGCAAGAGGCGCTCTTCCATCTTGAGACCTCCAGCAAGATAGAGACGGGNGTTGCGTTGGCAAGGATTGCGGAGAAAGGATTGAAATACCATGATTTTGTTGAAATTTGCAAAATCACTTGGAACCATTTGTGAATTTTCTAGCACATGAACCTTTGCCACATTGGTCCAGACATCATTGTCCAAAACAATGTCCACCCCTTTGACCCTTGTTGAAAAGATTCCATCACGAACCTTTAAATTGAAATAAAATACCCGAACAAGATCGGGATAGTACCTTCCACGGAGTTCCATGATGTGTTGAACTCCTTGCTCAATAATAAGATTTGGAAAAGAAAAGTTGTGAGAGATATACCAAGCAAGATCAATGAACTTTTGCTTGACTAGCTTTCTCTCCTTCGAAAATTGTGAGAAGGATTGTTGATCTTGATCATCGGAGAGCCATCCTTCCACGGTAGCATCTCTTCTTCGGACATTATTTTCCGAAACTTCGCTAGTTCTTCTTCTCCTTCTTCTTGAGGGTTCAACCATTTGGAGTTGATGGAAGGCAAGGATTAGGATGAATGAAAGAAGAAAGCAAGAGAGATATCCTTTAAAGTGGTTTAAATATGGAAAGTGGGGATAAGTGGGGTATAAATAGGGTCAAGAAAGCTCCCCAACGTTCATATTTTGGAAAATATGGCCATTTATAGCCGTTTAGAGCCGTTGGCAACGACTATATTCATCAATGCAGCGCAGAATTAAAAAAAACTGTCAGGAGCGCTTTTAATCGATTAAAGTGGGCTTTAATCGATTAATTAATCGATTAATACTTGGATTAATCAATTAAATCATTCGTAAAAGCATGGTCAGTGTTTTTAATCGATTTACACACAGATTAAATGCGATAAACAACGAGAATTTCAATATTAAGCCAAGACATGCCTATTTTACGATTTCTAATATGCCTAGATCTCTTCTAAGTTCAAAGAATCTATCCTTAGGCAATGCTTTGGTGAAAATGTCCGCCAATTGATGCTTAGAGTCTATGAATTCCATTTCACAATCACCTTTTTGGACATGATCTCTAATGAAGTGATGCCTAATTTCTATATGCTTGGATCTAGAATGCATAAT
>NC_028357.1:3274-7137 GCF_000741045.1 Vigna radiata var. radiata | reverse complement strand
GATTAAAATGAGTACAACGGCTAGTTTTTCAAATCTGAAACACCCAACGGCTAGTGTTAATCGATTATTCTCAGGATTAATCGATTAACTAATCGATTAAAAACGTACTTTAATCGATTATTCCAGGGGCAATTGGGTTTTCAGTGCTAGCCACGTTTTAATCGATTAAAACTTGGTTTAATCGATTAAAACANCTTGTGGAAGATTCTCAATAAAAATGAATTACATATAAATCACAAGAATCAACCCTAATACATTTTAGAGCACTATTACATCATTTTTTATTATTAACAAAGCTTTATAAAATGCGGAGATCTTCAATCCTTCTTTGTGAATTTTGTCTTGTGCAAATCTGTTCATCATCAAAACTTCATCTTTTAATTTTGCTAACAAGAAGGAGACGTAGAAACACTCTTTTCACCCCTCGGAAGCAGATTTTGGATGCGAAAGCTCCAATCTACAACTTTTAGGGTTCTATATTTCATTCTTTTCATTATTTTCATTTAGTTTCACCATGTCTTGGTGAACTAAACCTCCATTGTTTTTGGGAAAATGATGTAATCCTTTGAAACTCTCATGTATTGAATTGATTCGTTATAATATATGCTTTACTTAATTAATTTTTAGGGTTTTTCCCTTACACTATATGCATGTTTTGTTTAACTCATTCAATTGCATGATCATTGATTTTGTCGATATGGACACATACGGGGAAATCTAGACTTGGAGAAATTCTCTGGGGAACAATATTACCTAGACATATGGATATGGGGACCGACTGCCTTTAAGCTTCTATGTGAATGTAATGCATGATTAATTGCTAGGGAGACAAGACATTGTAAATTAGGAGTAGGCTCTCTTCACCAAGACATTGAGTTTAGGGTAAATTAAAAAGTGACATTAACATTAATGAAGGAGTTGAATTCGTAAATACATGAGAGTGGATAGGATAAAGTCGGAAACCCCAACAACATAGTTCATCCATATATCATTCACCTGCGTATTCTTTTGGTCAATTGATCAACAACTACATTCATGTTTGTTTTCTGTTTTGCATTATAAACACTGATTTTCGTTTCTCAAGTCTTAAATAATCAACAAATCACATGACTGTCTAGGCCAATGAGTCTCTAGGGAAAACGATACTTGGTCTTAGCATTTATATTACTTGATACGATTCGGTACACTTGTCGGAGTCTTAACAACTACATACATGTATGTCTTATTTTTATTAATATCAAGTTAGACCTAGCATGATCAAAATTGTGTCAAACCAAGTCTAAGTTAAGTCAAGTTAGTCCTAACCTAATTCAAGCTAAGTAAGTCTAGGTTTGGTCGAGTCAAGTCAACCTAGGCAGGTCAAGTTGTGACCTAGGCACAAGTCGAGCCAAGTTGGCCCAAGCTGCTCAAGCAAAGTCAATATAGATCCAAGTTGAGTCAGGATCACGTTCAACCGAATTGAGCTAAACCCATATTAAGTCAAGTTTGATCAAGTCCAAGTTAGGTCAGGTTGGATTCAACTACGACCAGACAAATCGAGTTAGATTTGATCTGGTTAAGTTGAGTTTGTTTTGGATCGTAACATCGAGTTAGGATCATTAAGGTTGATTCCACATTAAACAATCCAACTATATTCTGATCCAAATTGAATCAAATTGACCTAAACCTATGTTGAACTAGACTACAAAGATTAAAATATAAATTTTAAAATATGAGAAATTTCAAATTTTTACTTTTTTTTTTACAGGAATTTGAAATTCTTTAATTCTATGTAATTTAGTTACTCTAATAATAAAATTTTAGAATTTCAATTTTTTCAATTTTTTTTATTTGAACAAATATATTTTATTATAAAGCATTTCAAATATTTTAATATTTGAAAAATATGCTCGCTTAAATTGATTTATTAAAATAGACTATAAAGACATGATTCAAACTCTTATTTTCGAACTTGTAGAAAAAATTCATAAGTTAAAAGCTTATTTTGTACAAGGTAAAAGTGAAATTTGGAATAAATTATGAGAGAATTTATGCAAACTATCTTATGTATGAGCTAACGTTAAATTTGTGGAAAAAAGTTATTGGACTTTTGTTTTTTTCTTCACATAGAAGTTCTTCTGAATAAATTTATCTAAACGAAGTATGTTTTTATAGTAGTAACTCAGTCAATAATTATGTTAGTTTATGTATTTGTAGGATAATTACCGACAAAATAAAATTAACATACTTAAAAAATAAACTGAAAAAACATTTGAACATATTAGTGTAAGGGGAAAAAAATCATTTCCTATTCAATTCTAAACTCATAAGTCATGCTGTGACAGTGTTCAAATGAAAGTTCAACCAATTTAAAAGCATATTAAAAATATAATTCATTGTCATCTTTTAATTAAGAACAACAAAGGAGAATAACGTCACGTGATTTAAAATTATAACAAAAATAAAATTTGAGGTTAAATCACTAATTAAAAAGAGAAGTGAGTGAGTTTTGTTTAAACTTTTAATTTATTTTTCTAAATATCTTTCTTTAAACACTTTATGAGATAGTGGGATTTTTTTTTGGAATTAAAAAACACGAAAGATAAAAGATAGGATGGTAAGATTACAGAATATTTTTTAAATTCTTTTGAATTTTCAATTATACATCAAATATCAATCACTCAAATTTAGAATTTTTTTTTACTATTTAAAATATTCATATTACAAGCACAAGTGAAATATACAATCACACTTTCAAATAATCAAATCTCTTGTAAATATTTACAGTAGGATTTTACAAAAGTAAGATATCATTTATCCGACATTGTGAAAACAGGTTAAAATATGAGAAAGATTTATGCTTTTGATTTTTTTGTTGATTTGTTTATAAATTCAATTATTAATCATTTCATTTAAACATTTTACTTTGAATTTTCCCCTCTCCTTTTCTAGACAACTTTAGGGTTTGTAATGAGATGCTGTCAAAATTGTCACTCTACTTGTCTTGAGTATTCCCTACACTAAGAGTACTTTAGGCTTAGGCTTTCTTCTTTAGGAGTTGATTTCACCTCTGTAAGAATCTCACCATTACTAAACCTCTCTTATTTTCAAGCTTTCGCACCATGGATTCAAGATTGTTTGGAGGAAGGCCCATCATACAATATAAAATTCCTTTTAATAATGTAATATGGAACAAAGCAATAAAAATCATTTTAACTTATATAAACCAATAAAAATTCTATCTATTTTATAAACCAATAACATTATATATTGATTTTAACTTACAAGAAACTTTGGTTTACGAGTTAATGGTCTTTTTGGTTCTAATTATTGTTGGAATTATTCAATGTAGTTCCTCAAATTTTTTACCTCTCAATGTATTTTTCATTTTTGTTGAAAATAGTCGACGTAGTTCCTTCCTTTATATTAATTGTAAAATCGTTTTAGGAGTGATATTATGACTGTATAAATTACATCTGATATTACAATGATAATACATGACAATTTGAATAGCACATGACAGTCACACTGAATATTTCTAATGTCACATGTCATTTATATTATCATGTTCTCATCTTTTAAACAGTGTCAATAACAATTTAACAAAATGAACAACAATGATTTAATGATTTTTTAAAACAAAATAAGAATTACATTAAGATAAAAAAAATAAAAAACTCTTAAACCTTGATTTATTTTGGTAAATATTGGAATATTGTTTATAGACTCCTAAATTATTAATGTTATCTAGATATTAGCAAAAACAATATAGAGAAAAAGTGATAAGAAAAAAGTAAAGTATTTATTTATGGAAAATGATAATTTGACACCTCTGTGGTGACAAATTTTTGACTCCATGCACGTGTCAGGCTCTGATTGGTTAG
>NC_028357.1:0-1969 GCF_000741045.1 Vigna radiata var. radiata | reverse complement strand
TTTATGTTTTCATTCAAAAGCTCTTTTGGTTTAATTATTGGTTTGAAAGTTATGGTCATATTATAAGCTGAAAACAAATTGTCACCATGGGATAGTTTTGTTCACTGAATTTTACTCAAATCTGATGCGTAATTGATGGTTATTAGCCAAGAAGATATTACCAATCTTTGACTCTGTCCTCTTAAATTNTTCTCCTCTTAGTGCTAAATTTTTATTCCGTTATTCCTTGATGAATTAAGAAAGGTCTAGGCATGTGACAATGTACAGTATGAAAGCCCTCCACTTCTGAAAATTGAAATAGAATTAAAATCTCTATGAATGACCTTTCAAATGTGGTTTGTGAAATCTGTCTTTAGAGTTTTTGTGTAGATATGTTTGGTTGATGGCCTAGCTTATGTTTATTATACATGAAAGGAGTGTAAACCGTGTGACCATGCTCCTTCCTTCTTCAAATATTTTAACTCTATGGTGCATCCATTTTCTTTTCTGATTTAAAATCCTGAAATCTGATTATATTTCTGTGAATGAATCATGAAAATACGTATATGGGGTAGAGCTAGACTTTTGTAAGATTTCTTTAAAGTAAAATATTGGTAGACAGTATCGGTTGCATGTATTAGTTCATGAGTGGTTAACTTTAATTGGCAGAAGAACTGTCTTATTTTAGATGCAGTGTTGTAGGCCAATATGGAGTGATAAATTAAACTTAGTAGTACCAATTTTTTTACGTATAAAAAAGGTTTGGGAAAGGGAGAAGAAGATTATGAAACAGAGGAAGACATAAAAGAAGTTAACTTTATTTTCAGCTGATGGTCATAATACTCCTTGAACTCCTGAATAAGGCCACTTTCTACGTTTCATGTTCAATATTCTCTTTTATCCAATCTGTTTTCTTGCACTGTAAATTAGTTAAATCTTTTTTTAAATACAATCCTATAGAAGTTTATGAAGTTGATAAAGGTTTTGTATATGAGTATACATGATTCAATGATATGATGGTGTATGGCAAAACCCTATTCTTACTTGTGCATCATTTTTTGCAGTGATGGAATTCAATAAAGTCAAAGATGGTAGAAATGTAAGTAAAGTGGTTGTCTTGAAAATGTAGTTGTTCCTTTCAATAGTGAAGGTTAATTTTTGTATTTGTTGCAAATAATATGCAGCCTCGATGCCGATCGTGGTGTGAGACGAAAGTCATTGTGGAAATTAATTCAAAACTCAGAGAAGTTGACCGGATTAGAATTGGACAAACGCCATTCAAGTGGTGTGTTAATATGGACAAGGCAATAGACTTATGCAGTCCATTGTTGTATGAAATGGTGAGCCGATGGATTGGGCGCAACGAATGCTTTACTGTGAAACAAAGAATGGTTCCCTTTAAAGTTAGTGATGTGTGTATGGGTCTAGGTCTAGGAGTTGGGGGACTAGATGTTCATTTTGATGATAATGTTGTTGGTGTTGTGCGTGAACAATTTTCATCAAACTCATTTAGTCCAACAGATGTTGTTGATAGGATAAAATTCTTGTTACAAAATGATGACTCTGATGTGGATTGCGTATGTCGTCTGTATATATTACTTTGTTTTATATATTTTTACTTTCCTAGGAAATCAAAGGCAGTTAGTAACATGCCTTTTAAAGTTTTAGATGATATTGATAGTCTGAACCAATACGATTGGGCAAAAGCTGTCCATACATATTTAATTAATAGTTTATCAAAGGAGGCAATGATTTTAAGACAGCGTGACATTAAGAACTCTATTGGCATTAGTGGCAATACTGCAGTGTTACAGGTACGAATTCAATTATANTTTTCCTTTTATTTGAAAGAAATTGTAACATAATTGTTTATCATTTTGATTTATTTTTGTTTTGAAGCTTTGGGCTGTTGAACGATTGGGCTTAATTGATGGTGAACATGAAATTGTGTTCCCAAGAATATTGAAGTGGCCTTCGGTTAAGTTAAGGT
>NC_028356.1:37364629-37436759 GCF_000741045.1 Vigna radiata var. radiata | reverse complement strand
GAAAAACCCCCGCAAATTGAATATATAGAGGAGGTTTTTACCCTCCGCAGAAAAACCCCCGCAAATTGAATATGATACCAGGGGGCGAAAAAAACCCCCGCAGATAGTTTGTGGCGACTNAAACTGCGGGGGTTTGAAAAACCCCCGCAATTTATTTAGCGGAGGGTAAAAACCCCCGCTAATTGAAAAAAAAACCCCTCTAAATAAGCTTTTTTTTGTAGTGTGGTATGCAGACAATGAAAAAGAAATTCTACCAATAAGATCTAAACCATAAACAGTCAAGAAAGTCCAAAACAAAATATATCTTTGACATATTAAACTGTATGTTTTATTTTATTTTCCACCGAAGTTTTTGTTTTCTCTAAATGATATTATGATAAATACGATTTTCAAAAATAAATTATAAAATATATCAACAGTTTGATAAGTTTTCACTTTTTTTAAAATTTTACCAATTTCAATTTGTTTGATTGGATTGAAACATCTCTAGTTTTACCCAAATAAGTTAACTCTTTATATAACCTTTTATACATTATAACAACTTAATAATAAATAAAATGATTATATATTTTTTATTTAATACTTTCTGTAAGGATTTTTTATAAATTAATATCCCCAAATTTAAATAATTAAAGACTGCATTAAAATTTAAAATAAAAACAGCTAAAACTTTAGTTATATTAGTTTGGGATTTTAGTACATCAACTATTTGAAAACATATTCAATAACAATATTAACATAATAATAAACAATTCTTCAATTTTTAAACTAGTTTCTAAATCACTTTATATAATTAATGATATATTTTTGTGTGTTTCTAATTCAATTTGTATTTGATATACTAAGTTTTTAATTATTCCAAAAATATTATAACTAATAAGTAAAACATAAATTTATTTAAGCAAAGTGTAAGTGTTTTAGTTTTATGAATAGAAATTATATAAGAAGAAATATTATATCAAAGTTAGTCTCTTATATTAATTAGTCTCTTAGGTGTTTGAACTTATTTTTTTCTTCCATTTCGTGTTATATGTATAAATTTTTTATATCATATTTATTAATCACAATTATCTAGACCTTGAATAATATTATGAAATTTTTTTAAGTGATTTTCTATTTCATTTTCTTGATTAATATTTTTCAAATTGCACCATAATATTTCATAACGGTTAAATTTACGTAAATATTCAAACTATTAGTGTATAATATGACAAACATGCAATTTATTTTTTATTCCAAATCTATTGTACAAAACCTCTCTTTTCCATCATAATCCTGCAATATGTTATTGCTTTATAGCATGTTATTCTTTAGAAGTTATATTAATTCAAATATGTCTTTGAATCACAATACCGTACATCAAAGGTATGAATTTTAAAGTTTTAAAAATAAAATTATATTAAAGTTTGAAATAAAAGATTAATTTTAATTTTCTGATAAAATTAAAAACATAAAAAATACTATTTAACATTTTTTTTAAGGGGAAGAATATATAGATTGAAGTTATAGTATTGAATAAAGATTTGTTATAGAAATATATATGGTGAAATCAAATCAAAGAAAATTGAGTGAATGATTCGGATGCCTTGTGTTTGTTTGGTGTCGCCTATGCATATTCTTCACTCTTAATATGCCTTACAACATTTCAACATTATATTGTTCATCTGTTTTTCACTCAACCACCACTCAACGTAGTCAATTGAAACATTGACGACAACCATATCACTCAAAATCACCTGGTTGGGATATAAATAAAGTTTCATATAGAATAAATGAAAAGTCGGACACAGTTTTTAAACACAAAGAAAATGTTATTTTAACACCAATTTTTGATATTATTTTGACACTGCACATATGTTAAAATGTGGTTAGACGATTTCAAATTAAAAAAAACTGAGACAAAAACATATTTAAAAGAGAAAAACCAAAGTTTCTTTTTTAATTTGAAATCGTTCAACCATATTTTGACACGTGTGCAGTGTCAAAATGGTGTAAGAATATTGGTGTTAAAATATCATTTTTTTTTCTATACACAATATATATGGAAAATGATATTTTAACACCATTTTTTGACACTATTTTGACACTGCACATGTGTCAAAATGTGATTGGACGATTTCAAATTAAAAAAGTTGAGAGAGGGGTATGTTTGAAAGAAAAAAACCAAAGTTTGTTTTTTTAATTTGAAATCGTTCAACCACATTTTGACACGTGTGTAGTGTCAAAACGGTGTAAAAAGATGGTGTTAAAATTTTATTTTCCAATATATATCTCTCTGGATAAGAGATTTTGGAGTAATATCAAAAATACCGTTCATACTAATCCATCGTCATTCTCTTGTTTTTTCCAACCGTCTTTCACGAGCATGTGATAACGAAAACTTTCCACAACACTTTCAGGAACCGACACGAGGACTCTAACTGCATCAGAATCTCCAACCACCGGTAAAAACAAACAGTAAACATAGCTAGATAAAGGACCCATAAACAAGGGTTTTCCTAATCCGAAATCCACATCTTCCAACCCTAGCCTTGACCATTGCGATATAACCAAACTCGTCGAAAGATCAACACGCACCGTTTTGTCCTCCAACAGATCAACCATTGACCTTATATACCCTTTCTCCTCCAAACTAGCCTTAGCTTCTTGCAACGCTTTCAAACCGTGACTGATATCATCGTCGTTATCATTTTCAACTGTTGTTAAATCTCTCACTGTGCTCTCTGCGCATGCCAGAACAAACCCGTTCCCGTAATAACCTTCTGGGAGGTTAACCTTTTTCCTAACGTTAACTGTGAAAATGAGTTTAACTGTTATCGTGGGGCAGAGATTCATTGATTTAACCCACGCACGCCACGTGTGTGCCGCCACGCTTTCGAAGGTGGTGACGGGCTTCGGCCACGACAAACACTGTTTCTTTAAAAGAAGCACCTCGGAGGCTCCGAATGTGAATGACGTGGCGACCAGCGGCTGCGAGTGCATCATCCAACTGTGCAGGTCCACTTCATGAGACGCCGGGTTTGCTCTGGTGTATCCCGCGTGTGTGAAGTGCACCTGGGGAGGGTCTCGAGGATTCAACACGTGTCGCCCGTGGAAGGGTGTGACTGGTAATTCAGTGTTGGGCTCTCTAGCTAGACGGGCCCAATCGTGTAGGAATTGGGACGCGCCGGTGCCGTCGCAAAGACAGTGGTTGATCGCCGTGCACAGTATCATCCCTCCGCATCGGAGACTTGTCACCTTAAAGTTTAGTAGGTATGAATTAATTAAAAATATGTTAAAATATAAAATGATAAAAATTATTATTAGGAATAAGTTTAATATATTCAAAATCGGTAATAAATATGATTATCAACCTGGATTATAAGAGGAGGAAGATCTAAGAAACTTTGAGCTTCGACTTTGCAAAGGAGCTTCTTCCATGAAGTGTTTGGCAGGTTGCAAGGTTGAAGTAATTGTTGAGCAGTGGCATCCATGAAAGCCTCAGCAAACACAGCACCTTCGCCATTGCAATCCACCTGAAGCTTGTGATCATCCTCAGAAATGCTGCTCCTCCTCAATCTCCCAGCTAAGGGGTAGTAATCCACCAAAGCTCTTGACAGAGAAGACTTCAACACATCCACGCTCACACATTTCTCGAAGAGGTGCACGTACTTAACGGAGAATCTGAAGAACTTTTGGCTGTCGAGATTGGATAGATGGAGAGAATGCTTTGGTGTTGGAGCACATGGGAATATGGTAACTGGTGGCCTAGGATATACACAATCTGGAAGTTCCATAGATTTTGACATTTTTTTTTTCAGTTCTTCACATGCAAGTATAGTTTGAAGGTAAAAGAAGATGAAACTCCATCTGCATGAAGATGTCAAACCTGATATATATCAGTAACTTCAAAGATTTCACCTTCTGCTGAGATCAGGACATACCCTGATTTTCTCAGAAAATGAATAGCAAATAAAAGAGAGAAATCAGATTCATGAAGGTTAGAAGAACACAAGTGTGAGGGAAAAGAGAGCTTTTACTTGTAAAGAAGAACAAGAGAAGAGAGATAGGTCATTCTGAAGTTAACGATTCCTTTTATAGAAACGGTAGGTTAATGTGAGGAAATGTTCAACATAAATTTATGTGTTTTTTTTTTAAAAAAAAACACTTTTAATCCAATTCCTAATCCTAGGGTTAATTATTGAAATTAAAGTGTTAATGGTTTTAAAGTTGGAGTTTCATTATAGTTTTATTTTAAAAAAGCATCACTTTTTCAAATAATTTAAAAAATATATATTTAAATTATCTTAATCTCATTTTTTAAGTTGTTATGTTCATATTATTAAGAATAAAAGAACAATTCTCTTCTAGCCTAGGGTAGCCTTCCAAACTTTTGACCAAACAAGAATATATTCTAATTGGTTAAATTTGGTAAGAAAATGTAAAAGGCTTAACTTTATTCTTCAAAAAGAGAAAAATGGGTGAGAAGTTCAAAGGTGGAAAATACTGGTATATTTCTCATATAAGCTTTACATATGAATTGACAATTTGGAATTTTCTAACACATTAATTGCTTGACTTCTTATTTTTCATTCACACAATCCTATTCATTAATGTTTTGTACGTATTATACTATTTAAATAAGGATAATGATTCTTAGACAACATTTATTTTGACAACATTTGAACAAGTGTCATTCTGTGATTGGTCTATGGTGATATTATTTATGATTATTATTATTGATTGTGAAGTAATTTTGAACCAATCATAGAATGACATGTAAATGATGTTTAAATGTTGTCTAAGTATCATTATCCTTTAAATAATTATAAATAATACTATGTTAAAAATATATATACCAATCTGTCAAATTGTATTTAGTAGATAAATATATGATTCTCGCTAAAAGTGTGCAAGCCTATGATATATATTTGAAATTTGATAGAAGTGCATTGGTGGCGAATACCGATTGAAATAATAATAATATCGATTGTTTGTCGGAAACTCATCCATTGAAATAATATAATCGGACCGTATGTCGGAAACTGATCAATTATAGGATAAACTAAATAACTAATTAGTCTAAATAGGTTATTAATCAGGTTTAAAGAAAACTAGGTCATAATTGGTCAAATTTAATAAAAAATTTATGGAGAATATTATAAATATATGTTAAAAGTATGATTATTAGAATTTTTATGATACATTTATTATAATATTAATGGTTGTATCCATCAAATATGAGTTAATTTTAACATGTATCTCTTAATTGATTGATAAACCAATTACCTAAATTCTAGTAAGTATTCCCTATATGCAACATTTTAGTGTCCACCACAGGATCGAGCAAAAACTTCTGAAACCTACATGATAACTACTAACAACATGATAGGTAACGTTGTGTTGAAGGAAACTTTGGATGATTAAATGGATTCGAGAGAAATGAGGCAGAGGATGCAAAGGTAGATGAAGGAAATGCAAAAGAAGTATAAGAAAGAGATAAAGGTGTTGCGAGCTGAGAATGCAATCATACGACAAGAAAGGGTTGATAAAGATGTTGTGCCATCCACTCTTACTCTTCAAGGACTAGTATATCAACTATGAGTAGACTAAATCATCTAGATAAGCAGCTTTGGAGTAAGTAAAAACCATAACTAGTCCGTTGTGACAGTTGATACGACTGATCTGTTCCCGTTCACTATTGGAATTATGGAGATCCCTTTTATTAATAATTTTGATAAGTATAATGAATCTATCAACCTGGACAAACACATTTGGATCTTCATGAACATATGAAATGAAATGATAGAATATAAAAATATGAAATGAGAATATAAAAACATGTAGAATGAGAAAGATGAAGAAGCTATGTCAAACAAGAATTCTCATGTTATTGGAAAAATAGAGAAAATCGAAATGCCTATAATTCAATCCACGCGTTGATTCTTTTGTTTTTGGTTGAAATTTGGTCTCTTCAGCATGTCACGTCTTGAAAGAGTGAGCTTGTATGATTAAAGACAGGAACGAAGTTAATGAATTAATGGCCATAAAAATTGTCGTATAAGATGTAACAAAGTAACCAATAATAACAATTTTGATGTTACCATTAGTTTCTCCACTTACGTAACTCCAATGGTCAGTAGATATCTTTTTTCTTGTTATGATGTTATGTTAACCAGATTTTTTTCAAAGAAAATTCATATCTTCTTGAACATATGTTGAGAAGATTCTAAAGACATTTTTTTTGTTAAAATTTAAAATAAGTTAGTGGAGGACTTCATAAGAACAATGTAAGTTTAAATGGTATTTTGTAATGTTTTGAGTTTGAAAATATTATAAGATGTATTGTTATACGAGAATATATATATTTTTTTAATATTAACGTTGGGAAATGGAAATCGAGATTCAAATTCTTATATCTTAATGTTTCATTCTTTAATTTTATTATTAGTTATTATTGATAAAAAAAAATTAAAATTAATAAATCAGATAAAAGATAATTCAGTTCAATTTACACAATTTTTCTTAACTTTAATTATGTGAGGTTTTCATTATCATATTAAATAATTTTAATCATATAAAAATTATTGTAAATATTTAGAAAAGGATATTTTAAAAGTGATGATAGTTTAAAAATAGTATTATATTTGACTATTTTAATACTAAGTTTTTAATATAAATAGTTTTATTGTAAACAAGTTTCATTATTTTATAACACACCGTTTATCTAAAAATCACTTTTTTCTAGAGTTCTCTGACTTTTCTCTAACAATTGTCATTCCATGTTTATGGGTTTGAAAACCAGAAATTGCATGGGTAATCCTTGAAACGAGATCATCTATTTCATCTTATTAGTTTATTCAAAAAGAGTAAGTTGATTTATGCTATTTTGCTTAGTTGTGTGTTTTTTGTGCATGTGAGATTTTGTGGTTTTGCATATGACATATGAGTACTCTGCAATACTCTCTATTGATAAGTAGTTCTAACACTATGTCTGATCATGTTTTTATGGTTTGTAGGAGCAGCTAGAGTTCCTTGAATTGTTGGAGTCCTTATATGATTTTTGGAGTTGTTTGATAATAGGTCATGAAAGCTAAATATCGTGTTTTAAAGTTGTTAGTGTTTTTGAGAATCCGAGTTGCACATTGGTTTTGTCTAGAATTGATTGACTTATCGGTGTTGAGGTTTGAACTGATGAAATTTGTTGTTTGAAATTGCTTGTACGTGGTTTGCTTTGTCTTAATTGATGTTAAGTCAAGGAACTTGAGAATTTGGCCATTTGAACAAGTTGGTATTAACTCTAACATTTAAACCTGTTTTTGAACCAAACACTAAGTCAAGTACCAATTTGGTCATCTCAATAGGTTATTGGTTCACAAAATTGAAGTTGTTGGTTTGACATTGAGCAATGCTGGTGTGGCATTGAACACAATTTGACTATGCAAGTCTAGAGGAAGTTGCGCTCAAGATTGTTGAGCATCAACTTTCACCGTTGAGTGGCCATTTCTATGAATGGTCTAAATCTTAGCGATGATCGCTGAGAGTCAATTTCCACTACATGTTTGGAACAATTTAATTCCAAGTCGCTGAGCGACAAAATGGTCTCATTGGGTGAGACAATTTGCAAGAGGTTTGGCGCTTAAAGTTAGAATTGGCGCTAACACACTCTCCTTTGCAAAAAGGTTTCACGTTGAGCGTCATTTTGAGCGCCAATGTATGTTTTTGGTGAATTTCTTATTGTTTAAAGTGATTTACCATGGTTTCTATGTATGGTTATTAAGGATTGTGTCGTTTCATGGATTGATAACATGATTGTGAGTATTATGGTGCTTATTCATGTATGATATTGTGATGATGATGAGTTTGTTATTAGTTATGTGCATGTTATATGTGTTTGGCGTAATTTCATGAATCTTGTAGGGAGATTCTATGGTAGTATTTCAATAGTGTAAGCATTAATGTGGGAATCTATATGTTGGAGGTTATGTTGTCGCTCTAATAACCATTAAATCTCATGTAGAGAATGATGACTATGTAGTGAGAGGAGCAGGATGTCCTACTTTAGGGATTTTACTTGGCTTAAAACGTTAACGGACTAACATTGTGTGGTAGGGGTGAAACTCATTGATAATGAATCTGTAGAGTAGTAGATGTAACCACAAGTGCACAAGCCTCCAAAATTTCACACCAATGTTTTAGATGGATATTTAAGTCTAGAATGAGTCATTATATGATAAGGTTGTTTTATGAATGAATGTTGTATGATGTTTATTTATGAAATTTTTTTTGGTATATTAGTTTATTTATTTGTCTGTATTTTTGTTTTTTCTTGTGTTGTAATGATCACTTTATTTTTTATTTGTATGAATAAATGAAAATGTTATAGTTGATGTAATGTAAGTTGAAAAAGATACAACAACATTATTAAGATTTGTTGTATCGTGTATAAACCTTTTTCTTTTAAAAATTCTTACTTTCAATTAATATATAAATAACTTGTTATACTCCGTACGTACTTTATATTGTAATATATTATTTATATTTCTATCTCACGTTCTTGTTAATTATCATTTATGTAAATTTTATTCAATAGTTTTACACTATTAAATTAAATAAAATATTACAATTATTACTTATACCATATTTTCTCAATAATCTATTTACTTGATAGTTGAGTAAAAATTATATATTTAAATATATTTAATTCAAACAATTATAATGTTGTGTTAATTAGTTTGATTATAATAACGTGGGATATTTGTTTCAGTTTTAACCTTTTTGACTTGAAAGAAAAACAAGTGAACCCAAATATGGTCAAACTCTGCTCAAGTTGAATGGAATATGTTCTGAGTGGCTCAAAATTCCGTTCATTTTATTTTTCACTAAAGACAACTCTTTCTTTCTAAATCAGTAAAGCATTCATTCTATTTCCATGAAATATCGACCGTTTTATAATTTCAACAGAATAATTTCTTTTTATAAAAAATTTCAACATATCGTTTGACTAATTATTTAAAATTGTAAAATTTAAAATTTTCTAAGAAGTTAAAAAATATATTATTTTTATTTATATTCTTTTTCAATTCAATTTTAGTCTTGACGTTTACAATTTAACCAAGATTAAGAAATTATTAGTTAAACATTTATTTCAGCATAATCTCATGTAAAAGTTATTTGTATTTATTTTTCAACTCATATTATTAAGGTTATTTTATTGTTAATATTAGACTAAAATTATTTTCTAACAGATACTAATAAGATTGTTTTTACTACATTAAGAAGCCAAACACATCCTTTTAAAATTTTGATTACTTGAGATTATATACATTAGACGTTGGTTGTAATATTTTTCAATCATAGTAATTAAAAGTATTAATCAACAACGTAGATTGAAGCTATTTTTCAATTAATGTTATTTGGAATGTTTTTAACCGACAGTTAGAAATCGTTATTAATATTAGTAGAAGTTATTATTTTTATTTTTAAAATAATTTTGTTGTTGTCATACAGTATTAATATTTCTAGTTTGATATTAGTCATAATATTCTAGACTGGTATACTGTTATTTTATGAATGTAAACTAGTTTTTTCTTTTAATTATAATTTTTAATTGATATCTACAGTAATTATTTTCTTATCAACAAAAGTAATATTATTTTTTTATTTTGTTTTAATTTTAGTTAGAAAATTTTCAGTGAAACATTAAATAGATTTTTTTTTAATGAAAGAAGACAAAGGCCTTCCTTGCTTTAAAGTTAAAGGCCTTCAAAGCCATTTCAAAACTTGAAGCTAAACAAAAGTAAGTTAAAAGGGTAAAAATAGAAAACCTATAATGAGAGAAGACACCGTGATGCGGCCGTTGTCCACCGTGACCAAACGTGACGGGCGGCCGCTGCCACCGTGACCCTGTCGTCGAGGGTCCCTGCCGCATTTGCCATTGCTCCAATCGTCAAGGGTCTCTTTTATGCACTTTGGTTCATTGGGTTGATGTTTCTTTGTTTGGCATTGATTTCTCTTTGTTCTCCCTTCATGTGCTTGTTGCGTAGGTAAGTTGATAGTGATGTTTTTATTATTATTTTTAAATATCTTGAAAGTTAATTATTTTATATTTTTTCTCTAAATCAGTGTTAGAAAATTATACTTAGATATTTTTGAAATATTTTTAAATATGTTTTTGGTGTATTTTCACATCACTTGAACCTTACAATATATAGTATTAACATTAAGACTTTCATATACATACCATGATGATTTCAATTATTACAAATAATTCACTACAATGACTATAAAACATAAGAGAATAATTTCTTAACATTTTCTCTCTTTATGCAATAAATACTATTAGTCTTAATTAATAATTTTTTGATAACTCTTAATTTAAGTTTATTTTTACAAACATGTTATACCCAATAGAACTTTTATTCTTTGAATACTAAATAAGGTTATTTGAGGATTAGTTAAGAGTTTTGCTTCAAAAGATGAAGCAATATAGAGTTAGATCAATGACTAACATTTTCATTAATTATCGTACTTGACACTCTTAAAGAATATAGAGAAATATATAATTGATTCGATGACAACTCTTTAGCATGAGATGAATGTGTTTTTACATCGTGTACAAGAGGATTGGTAAGATGAGTAATCTTTATTTTAATTTTTTTTTTTGTTAGATCTTGATTTTAAATTGTACTTGTTCCTATTATTATATTCTTGACTTGTTTATTTCAAAGAAATCAAAGCATACACAACAAATGTTTTCATGAATTTTTCAACATTGATCATGCACAAGAATTTGTAAGAAATGGTATACTTAGCTAGCTTCGTTGGTTACATCATGACGTGGGTTTTGAAGATTTTCAGTTTGATTAAGTGAGGGTTATGATGTTCTCTGACATTAATTAGTGTATTGTATTGTCTGATTATTTTTTCTTAACCATATTATATACCTTTGGTCTATGCTAGCAAAATACGTGAAATAATATATTGAGAGAGCAAGACATGTGTTTCTATTGGAGAGTATTGGGATGACGGTAACTTCAAGGATTCTTATTTGGACTATAATCAAGTAAATAATTTTCACTTAGTTTTGAATTTTCTAAACATTACTATCAATATTTGTATTTTGGACTTTGGTATTATATTAATCTTAAGCTTGCTACTCTTCTTTCATGATTTGCAAATGGTCATAGACAATGTATAATCAACTGCATAGATGATACGGGACAACTTTCAACTACCTTTGATTTTACTATCAAAGGAATTCTTTAGGTATTTTGTACTTAGTTGTTACTGAATAAGTTTATTTCTGCATGCCAATTGATCTTCTGATTTTAATATGTAAGAAGCGGTTAAAGGAGAGTTTTGGTGGCTACGAGAAAATTCTCCTTTAACCGCTTCCTACAGATTAAAATCAGAAGATCAATTGGCATGCAGAAATAAACTTATTCAGTAACAACTAAGTACAAAATACCTGAAGAATTCCTTTGGTAGTAAAATCAAAGGTAGTTGAAAGTTGTCCCGTATCATTTATGCAGTTGATTATACATTGTCTATGACCATTTGCAAATCATGAAAGAAGAGTAGCAAGCTTAAGATTAATATAATACTAAAGTCCAAAATACAAATATTAATAATAATGTTTAGAAAATTTAAAACTAAGTGGAAATTATTTACTTGATTATAGTCCAAATAAGAATCGTTGAAGTTACTGTCATTCCAATACTCTTCAATAGAAAACACATGTTGCAAATCATGAAAGAAGAGTAGCAAGCTTAAGATTAATATAATACTAAAGTCCAAAATACAAATATTAATAATAATGTTTAGAAAATTTAAAACTAAGTGGAAATTATTTACTTGATTATAGTCCAAATAAGAATCGTTGAAGTTACTGTCATTCCAATACTCTTCAATAGAAAACACATGTCTTGCTCCCTTAATGTATTCTTTCATGTATTTTGTTGACATGGACCAAAGGTATATAATATGGTTAAGAAAAAATAAACCGACAATGCAATACACTTATTAATGTCACATAACATCATAACCCCTCACATAATCAAACCGAAAATCTTCAAAACCTATATCATGACCTAACGAGCGAAGCTAACTAAGTATATCCTTTTTTACAAATTCTTGGGTATGATCAATGTTGAAAAATCCATCAAAACGTTTGTTGTCAGTGTTTTGATTTCCCTGAAATAAACAAGTCAAGAATATAATAATAAGAACCAAATACAATATAAAATCATCTAACAAAAAATTTAGAATAGAGGTTACTCATCTTACCAATCCTCTCGTACATGATGTAACAACACATTCATCACATGCTAAAGGGATGTCATCGAATCAATTATATATTTCTCTATGTCCTTTAATAGTGTTAGTACTATAATTAATGACAATGCCAGTCATTGATTTAACTCTATATTGCTTCATCTTTTGAAGCAAAGCTCTTAACTGGTCCTCAGAACCATGTTTTCAAAGAATAAAGGTTCTATTGGGTGTAAACTGTTTGTAGGAATAAACTTAAATTAGGAGTTATCAAATAATTATTAATTGAGAGTGGTAGTATTTATTGTATAAAGAGAGTAAGGGTTAGGAAATTATTCTCTTATGTTTTATAGTTAGTAATTTGTAATAATTGGGAGCATCTTGAGTTGTATATGAAAGACCTAATGTTAATCCTATATATTGTAAGGTTCAAGTGATATCAAAATACACCAAAAGCTTATTCAGAAATAACTAAATAAGTGTCATTTTCTAACACAAATTAAGAGAGAAAATTAACTTTCAATATATTTGAAAAAAATAATAAAAACATCACTTTCAACTTTTAAACTAGGTAACCTTGAGGTGAGAATGAATCATACGGTGGTGGCAACCTGATAGAGGACTATAAACATATATGAGAAGAACATTTGCAATTCAAAGGATCTATGACAAATTCAAAGGTCAAAACTCGTCTCGTTGAATCTTATAATGTTCCATAAAAAAAGGAATTTAAAGAACATGAAAATCATGAACATAATTGAAGAATAATTTAGAAAATTAAATAAATTCTAAACAATTTGTTTTTGTTTTTAATTTTTTAAGTTATTTTTGGACCCAATGTCTTTGAGCTTTCTTTTAGGGTTTTTTAGGTGCCTTAAACATTTATATCTATGTATAAGAGCACAAAGTACATATGTAAGCACTTTTGAGTCATAATATATACATTTACATTTTTTAGAAAGGATTTTCTTGATTTTTAAATTAGAACTTTGATTCTTATAAAAGATTAACATCTTTGTGATAATTTTCACTTGATTTATCTGTCTGCTAGATTATGTTGTCCTCATTTCTGTCTTATTTTGTGTTTTTCTTTGATTTATTTTTATTGTTCTCTTGAGTATTCAAATTCAGTAAAGATTGTATTCTTTCTTGGACAAGATTGTATTACAACCACACTCATGAAAATTTTGATTTAACAATCTCAGGAATTTTAGTTTCCAAATAATTCCACGAGTTATGTTCTTCATGAGATTGCCCGTTGAATCCCTACATTAAAAATGGTTAAATGTTAATTTTAATCCATGCAAGTTCTTTAGTAATAAATACTATATTTTAGATTTAATCGGTTTCTTTATTCCTAGTTTCGTTGTAGTGTGTTAAGTTGGTCTTATTTTTTAAAAATATTTCAATTTCGTCCACATCTAATATAATTTGTCTCAATTAAATCTCTTCCGTTTGTTTATAATTTGCGCATTGGAAATGGAAGGTTGGTGGACTATTCAATCCATGCTTGTGTCATGGATAATGAATACTATTAAACCTACCATGTGTTCATGTGTTCAATCGTGACGTATGCAAAAATCGCGAAGGAGATATGGGAGGATATCAAAGATATTTTTTTTGTTGTAAATGGTCTAAGGATTCAACAGCTAAAAACGAAATTAGTAGATTATACAAGCAACAAAAGATGACAATGGTGATAACAATGGTTTCCTACTATAAGAAATTAAAGACATTCTGGAAAAATTTCACAAGATGCAAATGTTTAGATCATGAGGATGAAGGGCCTCCTAAGACCATCACGTCACCTATTACATAAATATTACATAATCCAAGAAACCTTAAAACTAACTCAGCAAATATAAATTCTACTTAGTTACATAATCATTGAGGTAGGTTGGAGTCTTGTGTTCTCTCTTAGGCATTTCATTCTTGGACTCCCCTTCGGTGGTTCCTTGAGTACCAGCCTTATTATCCTCATCAGAATCTTCATCTACATTCACAATGGGAGCCCTTTTTCTACACCCACTTTTTGAAAATATTTTGATGTTATAAAAGTAGTTTTCCCATCATATTGAAAAATAAAAAACTCGTCATATTCTATATAATTATACTATGTAACTTGAAAAAAAAGAAATAAGCAACTCCTATCTATCTAAATATGTAACTTGATATTAACTAAAAACTTTCAACCAACGTTAATATTTTTTTATTAACATTAATTACAAAATCATTAACAAACTTTAATAAAATAATATCAGTAAAGACTGATTAAATACTTTTTAGTATTTAAAATAATTGCTTAATTATTCAACGGTGGGCTTCCAAGGACGGTGTTGGAAGAAGAAAAAGTGGAGATGATAAGACAAACTAGTCACTTCATCATCACCATGGGGATACATATTTAAATCCACGGAGTGCAGAAAGAAATAAACCCAGGCAGGCCCATGTAGTCCCCACGAGAACGGAAAGAACAGGGCTCTTCATCAAAGCCCAAATTCACTTCTCTCAAAACAGCGAAGATATATAATAATTTTACAAACTCTCCACTATGCATTAAAAAAGAGAGGAATCTCTACCACTATGTAATTTAAACATTTAATTTCCTCACGTGTGCATTTGTTCTATCTCTTAAAAAATAATATCATATTTTTTAATGCCCATGAAAAAATTATTCTTCACATGAGTAAAATACTTTAAATTTTTTATTTCACTTCCTATTGGGAAAACAAGAAACATTGTTTGAAACAACCCACTTTTAAGGATACAACTTCAATTACGTTATACTCGACATTATTCTTTTAAATTATAGATTAAAACATTTAATTTGTAATTATGGAGACTTAATAATCTATTTCTCTATGAACAACGAAATCAACTTTTGTAAATATTGATTATATATATGAGAAGATACATGTTAATTAAGTGGCATCATTAAGAAGGTTGAAGAGGTGGGCTCACATTAATGTGTATAATGTTCATCATATTCTGTCTCTTTTCAATGTTTTTGGTTTTTTCCACATTTCCTTGAACCATGTCGGCTTCACAATCAGATTCTTACGTATACTTGTTATATATGCATGATTGGATTCTCATTGTGTTGTTATATACTGAATCTCTCAACCCATATATGCATACATATATGTACATGTGTATGTATATTTTCACCCATGCATGATGAAAAGTTCTTGTTGTGTGCTCATAAACCTAGATATGGATCATAGCATAGAGGGAGAGTGACGAATCAGATATTTTGATGATGATGATGATGATGAACATTATTGGAGGCATATGAAAAGCAACATTAGTCAACAAAACAACAAAAGTGGAAAGTTTAGCTGACTGGTTGTGTTTCTTTTGTCAGTTTCTTCGACATGTTCTGTCTTCATAGTATTCTATTTGTGATTTTTTCTTTGTATCTTCTTCACCTTCCTTTCTACTAACATAAAAATCCAGATATGTCATTCAGCATTCAGCAGCCAGCTATACTCGACCTACCTTTAACCTTTGTTTCATTTAGCTTTTTCCAAACTTCTCATTCTTTGCACCAGGAAATGCGTGCATATGCATCTTTGTATATTCTTCTGTCACGTTTCTTTATTCGTGATCTACAGTTTCAATACACACTTCCTGTTTGCTTTCTGTATTCTAATGGAACTTTTTAAAATGATATACTATACGTGTATATAAAGTTAAAGACAACTTACGAAACTCAAACCTAAGGGCACGTTTAAACTTTCACATAGGATGTCTGAAACCAAATAAACTGTTTGATGATGGAGCTAAGAGCTCAAAAGAAGAAAGAAATAGTCTGTGATTACCCAGTGGATTAAGGAATTACATGACAAGAACCATGTATTCTGCATATTTCATTTCTCTGCACTGTGACGAGGATGAGACATTATTAAACCCCACAAAGATACATATCTTTTCTAAAAAAATGTCACATGGGATAATAAATGCCTTAGTGGTTAAGGAAACAAAGGAAACACCGAAACTGAAATGTTCTTCACTACCAAGTACAACCTCTAAGGTTTTCTGACAACATTCGACACTGATAATTAGCCCTAGACAATCTTACATAAAATATCAAATCTTGAAATTTTCTTTGTTTTTTTTTGTTTTGAACCTATGTGCTAAAATGCCTATATACTGTTATTCAGTTGAAGCTGCCCTTCAAAGATGGAAAAAGGAAACATGGATGCAATGTATGTTGCGTTGCTTTTGCAACGGTATAGTAGGAATAATGATTATGAAAGGCATACATAGACGTTGTACGAAGCCTTATTAAAGATGACAAAGTAGAACCATTTCAGTGACACTTTCGCTATGTACACCACAGCAGCACATGGATGCATGTTGTACAAACTGAAATTTGGTCGTTACTTACATCAACTACTTATCTGTAAAAGCAAGTGCATTTCATAACAACCAATCTAAACTATGTTATATCTCTAAATTATATTGAATTAAACTATATTATATCTCTAAATTATATTGAATTAATCCGTTGAGGTTCAGACGACATAAAATAGCCCCTTCTGCCTATAATATCATTAATGAATCCAACTCTACCATATGGTTGAGACAGTTATTCTCTTACCTCACACCAAGCCGGACGGTTGGTCTCATAAAGAAGGAAGTAGCTTCAGTTATTGAATGTAACAGAACTATCAGACAAGACTGGTCGGGTCGGCTAAAGATAAAGACGTTCAGTCATTGTTAGAAAACAAGTTTGGCTAACAGGACTAAGATAAATGGTAATTAGGGGTATTGGATTGAGATTGAGTCGTGATTAAGGTATCACTAATCTCAAGTCCATGTCAAAAACTAAATAGAGGTAAAAGGTAAGACGTAGGTGATCGTATTTACTGTGCATTTATTACCATAATGTTTAGTTATCATATAGAGAGTTTATTGAGTCATCGCAGAACCTCTAACAAGTACACCTCTGGACGGTGAAAGAAAGACATGCAAGAAGAGTAATTGTCGAACGACATCTTAAACGAAATTGTGCAGATACCGAAAAGTGACTCAATCTCACACTCAAAACACCAATCATATACAAAATTCACTTTCCTTTATCCAAAATCTTAAAACAATGGATTGATCAATTTCAATCTTATATAATATTCTACCTTCTCATTTCTAACATATATTATTATCATTCTTCACAATACAATGTTTCATGTAATTATACTTGTCTGTTTATTAGTTGATGTTAAAAAGATGAATGCAAACACGAGTGTTGTTGTTGATGGATGATGTAACACGAATAAGATGAGATTTGGGACCCCTATGTGGAAAGTGGAAAAACACTTGGTGGCCCAACAAACCGACCACCAACGCCTTTTCCACAACGTGTTACTTTTTCTCTCATTGTTTTTAATCTAAGAGCTCGTAGGTTTAGAAAGAAACATAAAGAGATAGTTGCAATTATTGCACTTGGAGGGAATTATTTTCACATTGAAACGACTGGGAAAAAAAAGTCATTTATATGTCATAAATTTAATATCTAATCATAAAATATTTGACTTGAAAAATACGTGGTTTCCATTTCTGTAATACAAACAATTTTTTATGTTGAATGTCATAATATTTGATATTATGTTGATTTTCTAATATTTGATGTAAATTTTAAAATTTATATTACTATGCCTTAATTTAACGTAAATTTTGGTTTGAACCAGAATCATATGCTTTTTTTTAAATGTCTAAAATATATGTCAGGATTAAAGTTCAAGTAAATTTATGTCGAAATGTTAGCTGACAAAGTGAAAAATATCTAACCTCTCTTAACCTCTTATACATGTCATTAAAGTTGTTTAGTTTAATATATATATTTGACATAATATTTTAATATAGCAGAAGAAAATGAGGGGTTACTTTAATAAAGAAAGGTGAAAGATTTGGCCAATGAAAGTAAAAAAATAAATGAAGAATTTGATGAGAAGTTCCTAATGTAGTGAATTGTTTAAGTTCATGGGGAATTTAAATGAGAATCCCTTTGGTATATTCTTTTGGCACCACATTATTCTGATCCTGATTATAATAATTATGGTACATAGGGTAGAGTTCCGTCTACAAATAAAAACCCTAATTAATAGTTATAGGAAGAAAAAAGCAAGAGCTATTTATTTATAATAATTTATATATATATATATATATATATATATATATATATATATATATATATATATATATATATATATATATATATATATATATATTTTCTACTTAAAACTTATATAGAAATAGGTGATTTTTTTAGTCATTAAAAAAAATGGTAAAATAGTTCCCTTGGCATTAAGTAATTATTTTTGGAGGCTCTGATAGAGACGTAAAGAAATGGAAATCTTAAGTGAGGAAAAAGAAAATAGTATTTGCATGAAAACGTCATTGCAATTTCTCTTTTTAGATACTAATTCACAAAAGTTATTAGGTCCTTCAAGGTGCTAAATCATGACTTTGCTATATTATTATCAAAATAATATATGCATAATAAAAGATAGTTAACATAAGAAAGTAAAGAAAAATACATATATTTACTATAATAGATAAAGATTATAATAGTTTTTATAAAACATATCGGAAAAATATTATGCATATATTTGTTATGAATTCAATCTTGAAGCACTTTATTACTGGAGAGAAAAGTGTGAAAATGTCTGAATCAGTTCCTTCACATCATCTTTTTTTGCTCACCTATATATTGAGCTACAATGCATGGCCATTGCTTTCCATGGTGACCACGGTATCAAACAGTTCGTACACTTTGGATTTGACATTTGAAAAAATAAATATATATGTGAAGTTGAAGTTATTTGGATTAAAGAAAAAAATTATGTGATTTAAATAAATTTGAAATGAAAATTTATATATAATGTGATGGATATCACAAATTAAAAAATATTTTAATGGATAATATTAGATAATATTTTAATGTGATGAAAAGCACTGTTAGTGTTAGGTCATATACTTTCTACTTGAGCAATCAAATTTAACCATCTACAAGTGCTTTTCATCAACTTGCTTACAAATGGAACTTAACTTTTTCTTTGTGGTAAAAAGTTAACATTCAATATTATATTAATATACATTTATAACACGAGGATTGTACACACTTATACATATTAAATGTTAAAAGTGATTTTTAAACCTAATTTAATTTTATAAAACCGATTTATACGATGAAGTTTGTACCTATTTATATATACTGAATTAGTCTTACTTCTATTCGATATAGAACTTCTAACAAAACACCAACTATCACAAAAATACTAACTTGGAGTCTCCTTTAAGAACAATAATTGAGGTGAAGCTTTCATGTCTATGGAAAACTTCATACTCTGGAATTAATATAAAAGCGACTTTCTGAATTTTTATATATTGATTTTGTGTTTTCATTTCCTTCTTTCGTTAGCCCTTCCATGGAAAAGAAAAGAAGACAGTGATGGAGAGTTCAGCATCAACTTCTGCTGCTGTAATAGGAAAGTACTTCCATTGTTGAAAATCATCACCAAATTAATGTTGCTGTTCAGAACCATATCAACTTAGCCACCTACCACAATCCCATGTAGTTATAGAAATTTTATATATTAAATTATTTGATTAAATTATTACATTATAATTAAGAAAAGTTCATTTTAATTTCCGTAAAGAAAAATACAATCATGGAAAAATTCCTAAATTCTAATTAATATGTTAACATCAATCTAAATCAGTAGACCTGAAATGTCTAAATTTAGGTATAATAAAACAGAAATAGACTTACGAACTGGGTTGAAATTTTCAACTCATTACCTTTGACCCGTATTCCAAACTTTTTTAAATAAAATATAATTTAAAAAATTAATTTTAATATTATACTGTTTAAGAACTTAAAAATATAAAATAATGTTATAACTTAAATCATTAATTTATATAAATTAAATTTTAATTATTAATTATAATAAAATAATTTAATATATAGCTATAATATTTATTTTAATTTATTTAATTAAAGACATTAATTAATTTATTACAACTTAAAAGATATTTACAATATGTTTTTAATATATACAATATGTACATAAATTTTTTTAAAATATATGGATATTTTATTCAATAAATAATTGGTTTATGTTTGTTTTCGATTTTTAAGTATTACGAACGTGTGTTTTTTAATAATTGAAAAACTACATTACAGAATAATTTATCTGGTGCATTACACGAATACAAGCATTAATATGACAAATGATTTGTGGTTTAAACTTACCTTTAGAATTAAAAACTTCAACAATCGATAAAAGTAAACACAATATTTTAATTAACATACCTAATTACATTATAAAATGCATATATGAATTATTTAATATTATCATAGTTTATGTTTCAACTTTAAAGAAGCTCTCGTCACTAAAACTAATAAAATAAAAATATTATTTGAAATTAATATATATACTTCTCTACCATTCTTAATACCATCAGTACTCAATTTCAAACTTTTTCTATTAATTTAAATATTGCGAATAATCAATATAACTTTTTATATATAAGTATAGATAATAACAATTAAAATAAATTAAACAAACATAAAACTAACCAATTAAATTAAATAGTTCGTGAATAAAT
Organism: Vigna radiata var. radiata; assembly: GCF_000741045.1. NCBI lineage: Eukaryota > Viridiplantae > Streptophyta > Magnoliopsida > Fabales > Fabaceae > Vigna > Vigna radiata. The sequence continues at coordinate 37,415,894 of NC_028356.1, read as the reverse complement.
AAACATAAAAATATAAGATACTAACAAATTAAAAAAACTAACCATAATTTTATTTTGATTTCAAAAGCAGTATTATCTTTTTAGCATTTCAATAAAAAAAATTGTACAACTTTTATTTTTCCTTTTCATAATTGTAAAATTTTTCACTATCATTTGTATTATTTAAATAATGATAACGAATCAATTTAAAATAAAAATAATACAATAAAAAAGAATTAAACAAATTTTTATTCTCGAAATTAATACTTCTGTCTCGAAGAATAAATAATTGTCTCCACAATTTTAAGCAAGAAACGTTCCTATATTTAATTAAGAATCTAAGAACCAACATTAAATATAACTAAGAGTTCTGATTTAGAAATTTAAACGTAAATGAATAAATAATAAAACATAAGAAAATAAAGAAGAATTTACTAACTTAAGAATTGAAATATAAAATATATTTCTTTGTTACGAGTTATATATGCTAATTAACTTACATTTCGACAAGAACAATGGACTAAAATACTCAATTAATTTTATTTTTTTAAAACATATGATAAATAGTAAAGAATCTAAGTATAAGTTTAATTTTTAAATTATAAATTTATAAATTTGTTTTTTTTTTTAATTTTAGATTAAAGTAATATTAATTCTTTAGTAAACACGTTAATATTGTTCATAATAGATTCTTATCTAGAAAGACTCCTTAAAAGAGTATTAATTTAACACATTAAAAAAAATATCAAATAAGTTCAAAAATTTGTGCGTCAAAAATGATTTAAGACAATGATATTTTAATATAGATTTTTCTAGATAATATTTTAATAAAACACACATGTCATTTTTTTTATTGAATTTAAAGTATATTAATGCAGTAATAAATAAATAACAAATCAACATGAAAACGATGAAATATTATATATATATATATATATATGAAAATATATTTTTCCTCTTTTAAAATAGGCTTATGATATGAGAGTGTCGGTGTGATTTGTAAAAAGGAGGTGTGGCTGTCCCACTCACCCACCATTAGGAGTATATTCCCATCCCACTTGCTATTATTCACCCCCTTTTTTACTCTCTCCACCCTTCTCTTCTCTTATAAATTGAACCCTCTTGTTCAATTTTTACTTCCTCTTCCTCTTCCTTTCTTCCTGCTTCTGCATTCTCGACTTTCCTCTCAGATGAACCTTCATGTTTTACATTAATGTCTCCAGTCCTGAGTGAGATCCTTCGTTCCGGGTTTATGATAAATTCTTCCCTAAGACGCAGGACCCACTTAGTTCAATCTTTCTCAGTTCTCTTCCTCTATTGGTTCTATGTTTTCTCATAATTAACCCTAACACCACCTTCTCTTTCATCACCAATATTAACAATCTTTTTCCCTTTCTTTTCATCCCTTTCAATGGCCTCATCCACCGGAATCTCTACCACTTCACCCTCTCAGGACGATCTCCACCTTCTCATGGAACAAAGAAGAAAGAAGAGAAAGCAGTCCAACCGTGACTCCGCCAGAAGATCAAGGATGCGAAAGCAGAAGCACTTCGATGATCTAACTGCACAGCTCAAGCTTCTTCAGAAGGAAAATGACCTTATCCTCAACCAACTCAACGTCACCACCCAACACTATCTCAAGCTCCACGCTCACAACTCCATCCTCACAGCCCAGAAGACTGAACTCGCTCAAACCCTCCACTCCTTCAATCACATCATCAAACTCATCAACGCAACAAACCATTATTATCATCACCATAACGATAACAAAGCCAATAATAATTTCATCACTCCCATGCACACGTCCTTCCTTAATCACCCCATTGTCGCCACTGCAGACAACATCTGTCTGTGGTGAACACTCTCAGAAATTAAGGTTCTTCTCTTTTGTTGTGTCAGGGTTGTTCTGGGGTGATATATTATTATATTATATTATCAGAGTGTCGGAACGTGCTTCCTACATACAGTGGCATTGGCATAGTTCTGCTGTTATGGGTTTGCTTTTTATAAATGTAAAAATGGTACCAAAAAGGTGTTTCTCTTAGTTGTTTTCAGATTGTTAACGTTCTCGGCTGCCTTTTCATTAAACTAAAGTGATAAAGTGATGGATGCAGCATGTGTCTGAATAGCACCCATTAAAGTGCAAAATTAATTAATGCAAAAACTCTTATGGACCAAAAAATAAAAAATAAAAAGTAAAAAACCTTGCTATTGACACTTTTGTTTAATTATAAATTATTTTTGGTAAATTATTGCTTTGATTAACAAAGCAGGAGTATGAGATTTTAAATTAAAAAAAATTGAATTTTATTTGTAAAAAAATCTCTCATATAACTTGACCAATTTTTTATTTTTATTTATTCATAATTTTTTTATATTTATATTTGTATCTTTTAAAAGTTTTTAAGGAAAAATGAGTCTATATATATATATATATATATATATATATATATATATATATATATATATATATATATATATAACCTTAATAAGTTTTTTGGACGTTATCCTAATATCTCTAACTTAAGTTTTTCACAACCACCCAATTAGGAACCCTCCGTTCCCAAAAAAAATGACCCAAATTGAAATGGGCCTCTTAGTTTTAGGCTAAAACAAACTTGTGTTTGGGCTTTAAGGAACTTTGGGCCTGTAAGGTTTACTATGGGCCTGACTTCTAGTTTCGCACGTTTTAGCATTCAGTTAAAATAATAAGCATGGCTAGCTCCATCAAAAAAGAAAAAAAAATAATTAATAGTTTGATATTTTTTATTTATTTTAGTTTTTATACTTATTTTTTTTACTTAATTGAGTCTCTTCTGTAAAAAAAAAAAAATTAAATCTGACTTCCTTAAATTAACACTCTAAACCTTTTCTACTTTGACATTGACATCTTCAAAATAAAAAATATTCAAATTTTGAAACATGAAAAACTTAAATTTTAACATATAACAGATTTAGTTTTTAACATGTTTTGAAATAAAATTAATGCCACTTTGAGTACTTTTGCAAAAACAGGGTCTTTTTTAAATAGAGATTCAATTAAATAAAATAAAAATATAGTTATCAATTATTAATTAAAAAATTGTATAAATGTCGTTAATAAATCATTATTGGTTTTTGATCATAAATGCATTTTCTAACATGTTTGAGAGAGAAAATAAAGACTTTGTTACATTTTAAGCAGACATGCTACGAAGTCAACAACGACTTTAGTAACAACATACATGAATGTTCAATTAATAAAGTATAGCTATAAATAGAACAGTTTCCGGATAATAAATAAGAAATTAATAAACATATAAATTTTATTAAAATCATGATAAATAGGATAAGGTTAAATAATCACGATGGATGCGACTTTTTTAGAAGAGGCTGAATAAAAAAATACAATTATTTAGAAATTAGACTTTATAGTTAATTAATATTATAGTTTTAATAGCATTGACTTCTATGAAATGTTTTTCATATGTTTGTTTTTACTTTTCAGAATGCAAAATGGAAATTAAATGAAAGCGAAAGGTTTGTGTTGTAGTGAGGCCATAAACGCAAAATACGAAAACCTGATTCTAAAAGGATCAGACGGTCGTAGTCTTAGTCAGAGCATGGCAAAAATTGACCACCGTTGGAACCATGGAAAGATCTTCGTCAATGGTTTCTCCTCGGTCGCAAGTTGGTATAATATTCCCTTAATTGGGTGCATGTGAGCTTATAGTGCGCTCCACGTGGTGGAAACTGAGGCGTCCAATTCTCATCCACGGTTTATTACAAGTAATTATAATATTCAACGCGCAATTTTTTTATATTTTTTTATTTTGGTATAAGAAATAAATAATTATTAAAGAGCGAGAAACGCAGAGAAGAGAGGTGGAAAGAGGAAAAGGAAAAGATAGAAACAGACGTTTGCAGAAGGAAAATAAAAAGAGAAGATGCAGTGAGTCACAGTCACACAATACGGAGAAATTAACAGAGGCTCCTCCGTTTCCGTTTTCAACAACCTCTACCCTAACGCCATCGTACAGGCTTCTGCTTCCGCCGCGCCGCGTTGCGTTTTGACTGAGAAACGGACACGACGGAGTCCATTTCCGTATATGACCGAGCTCAATTATTTTCCCTCTTTTATCTCAGTTTATAGTTTGCGAGTAAGATTCGCATGCTTCTTCTTAGATTTCTCTTTATCGTTAGCCTTGTTAATAATTAATCGTATGCATCAACGACCCTAGTATTTAGTGTTTAGAATGTTTCGAAACCCTAGAAATTATTTGAGGTTTGAGGAAATGAATGAACGAGGGGACGGTTGAGTTTTTTTTTTTTTGACGAGTTCATGGATTTTGGAAGAAAATGAGCTGGATTTGGTTATTATTTATCGGTGGCTCTGGATTTGTGTCTTGAACTGTGAATAATGACGGTGTTTGTGTGTGCGTATTGTAATTAGTGCTTTCTGTTCTTTGTATTCTCTAACTGGTTTTATTTAACTTAAAGGATGGATTTAATTGTTCTTCCTCTTTTTTAAGTTTATGTTTGGAAGCCTTGTGTTTACGAGCTGGTGGTCGTTTTCTTTTTACATATGTATTTAGTTTCTAAGTTATAATTGGTGGATGCAATTAATAGAAACAGTTTTCTATGATTGAATTTTATGTTGGATTTTCGCTGATTTTCGCTGAAGTAGATTTCGTTAGATTAGAGCGTTAGAAAAATCCGAAGTTTAGAGCGCGGTTCCTTGTCTGGAGCTTTTTGGTCGCTGGAAGGTTCTTGAGTTATCTTGAAATCTTATTCCTTTTTGTTTATTTTTCAGGAGGAAGTAGAGTTACGGTTTCTTTCTGGAAATTGAGGTGGCTTTTGAGATTTCAATTGTGATTCTCGGGTACACTATATGATTTCTTTTTGTTCAGAAAATATCAGCAAGTCTTGAATTTGTCTATACACTTCGGTCTGTGGCTATAGTTTAGATTGGCTTCTACGTTTTTCTGCAGTTATCATGGGATCAGTTTGTTGTGTTGCTGCAAAGGATTCTAATCTTCCTAACAGAACTAGGGGTGAAAGCTTACGTAGAGATGTTGTGTATTCACCATCGTGGAGCTTTCAATGGGATAGTAGGGAACGTGTTACCGGTGAAATTGAGAATCCTTCTTATCACGCATCTCATTTAGACAGTAGAAATGTCAGCATGGAGTTAAAAGGTTCATTAAGCTCTGAAAGAGGTAATCTGTCTGATGGGGGAAGCATCATGGAGAATTCTGTGACTCCTATTTCTCTGAAGTCCCCTGTTGATGAGGCGCTGGTTGCAAATCTGATGACACCCTCGTCTGGTAAATGCTAAACCCTGAACTCTATTATTCTTTTGTCCTTTACCATGAGCACAATGATTGACGGGTCGGTCTTAGTTACAACATTTAGACCTCTTTCACCCCCATGTTTTTGGGGTATTCTTACTTTCAGTGCATAATATAAGACGCGAGAGTTGAAATACCATTTCCTTTTTAAAAATTTTGTATGGTGGTGGAGCAATTATCCCTTGAGAAATGTTTCTGTTACCTGTAGGCAACCTTGACATTGAAGCCCTTTGAGTATGCTTAACCAAAAATGAAAATCCTGCACTGTTTAGTCACAGGCTTTAAAAAATGATTGCAATCAGGCTTCTCGATGCAACACAAATAATATTAAATACATGATCAATAGTTTCTGAGAAAATGGGTGGGTTTATATACAAGTTTTGAAAAAGAAAAAACCCTTTCTGTTGCCTTCTTATATTCAAGGGGTCTTTATCTCACACACGTGTCTTTTTTATGTCGTGTATGACCTTGTTCACCACTTTTTTTTTTTTTTTTCCTAACCAGTGTATAGTTTTCAAACTCGGTTTGTTGTGTTGAACGGTCCCAGATATTGGTATTGACATTCTGTTCATGATGCTCTCTTTTATGCACTTTGGTTCATTGGGTTGATGTTTCTTTGTTTGGCATTGATTTCTCTTTGTTCTCCCTCCATGTGCTTGTTGCAGATCTGTCCATGTCAAGCAATTTTTCTACAGTGGTTAGTTTTGAGCTACTGAATTGGAACCATGAGCTTTGTGGTGCATAATCTGATTTTTTTAGGCTTTCTGCTGTAGTATTGCTGGGCTCACTATTAATCTGTGTTTCTCTTTAGGTGAAGAATCCAGTGGAGTCTTCATTACCAAATCTTTCTTTTTCAATACCTTCAGTCTTCTCAACGCCCACACTAGATCCTTTGCCTAATCACAATTATAACCATCTTCCCAACTCTACCCCAACAAGATGGGCACATCGATCTCCAGCACACCCTCTCTTGAGACAGATTTCTGATAGTCGAATTATGGGTCTGAAATCGCCGGACAACTCAATTTCGGAAGGAAGGCCATCCTTTGTACTCTCTACTTGCAGCAACGAAATGGCTGCTGGATCCCTCTGTGGATCATCTGATGGATGGTCAATGCGAACCTTCTCTGAGATGGTGGCATCGTCCCAAAGGGAAAGGTGGTCTTTTGATAGTGAGTGTTTTGGCTCTGGTCGTCACAAGATAAGTGGATCCAGTAGCAGGTTCTCATATTCTCCCTCCATGGAGCTACAATCTTGTGGGGCTTGCTCAAAGCTTTTGACTGAGAGATCAACATGGAGCAACCAGAAGTTTATTGCCAGCAATGACCTCGCGGTTGTTGCGGTGTTGGTCTGTGGTCATGCATATCATGCAGAATGTTTGGAGGCTATGACACCAGAGGCAGATAGGTATGATCCAGCTTGTCCAATCTGTATGGTTGGAGAGAAGCACTTTTCAAAGTTGTCTAGAAAAGTTCTTCGGGCTGAATCAGAGATGAAGGCCAAGAACCACAAGATATCCAGAAACCGTGTAGTCGATAGCTACCTTGATGGTGGTTTTGATGTTTTTGATCGCCAAAAAGATATTGATTTGGGAGGAAAAGTTTCAAAAATGGAACCAAGTTCCAGTGCGAGGAGCTCATTTGGAAAGCCATTCTTGAGGCGGCACTTTTCACTGGGATCCAAGTGGAGCCGATCCCTGTCCGATAATGATTCTGCCAGAAAGAAAGGCTTTTGGGCAAGATATCGGAAAGATTAAGTTCCATTTGCTGTAAGAGTCAACCATTCTCTAATTTTAGTAGTGATAACACCCACCATCAATTTAGAATTTTTAATATTTTCTATGTAGTCTAACTTCACTCATAATTTTAATCGCTTTAAATTAATTAATTTTGACTTTTGACCAGAAATTCCAGTGAGGTTGATGTGGTTCATATGAATTGTATGAATATAACGTCCCTTGGCAATTGAGGCTGAGCCAAAGCAAAGACGACAACAGGGAAGCAAAAATATTTATATATATTTTTGTTTACGAAGATTTCTGCTTCATTCCATTCTATGGTAACACAAAGAGGCAGATTGCTTCATTCTACCTGCTGCACATTTCTGCACTCGACAATATAAGGTTTAAAAGTGATAATTTTAACTCCTGTATTTATATTTCTAATGAAATGAATATAAGATAACTTTGCAAATTCAGTCATGTGGATGACTGAATGTTGTAATTGATTAATATAATGCTTCCGGCTGATGCTTCTTTTTCTGTCGGTAAGCACTCCCATACTGGGAAATGAAGGGCATATTAATTAATCCTTGCACTGCAAATTATGGATATGCCTCAACATGTCGTTTTATTCTTAAAAACATGTCCCTGTTTAAATTAGAAATGTATTATTTTAATACATCATTGTATTTGGATGTGTTAAGGATAATACTTTAAAAATAACTAATAATAAGATCAAGACTAATAAAAGTAACTAAGTATTTTATAATAATAAATGCATTTGTAGACCACCGATATTTTAGTATTGATGATGGTAAAGCAAACAGCAAAAAAAATGAGATATTTTAATTACAAGTTTCACTATTCTTAAATATCCAATAAGATATTTTATCATAATTAAACAATTTTAGCACTTAAATTTTGATAAATAATAAATTATTTAATATATCTATATCTAAATATTATTGAAATAATTTTAATTTACTAAAGGTTACCCCAATTACAATCACTACTGGTAATTATGAAAGCAATAAATTCGTAAAAAGATTTATACATATAAATTCATAGGTTGGTAGAAAATGATGGCAACAAATTTATACATATAAAAAAAATGTCTCCAAAGTTGTGAATAAAATTATAACTTCTTTTTAAGAAAAAAAAAAAAAGGGAAACACGAGTAAATTTATGATTTTCACAAAAATAATTTATTTCTAAAGTCAAATAAACAACTGTTTCTTTAATTTCAGAGTTATATATTTTTTAATCATTATGGTTGAAAGCATGATTACGTAATCTGGAAATTTAATAAATTTGAGAAATAAAATCAATTAAACAAGGACTAAATACAAATTTTAAAAAATGAATAAAGATAAAAATCATACTTCTTTTTCTTAGTTTTATTTTAAAAAAACATAATTCATGAATGAACACGACACACTCATTCTTAGTAAAAGTTTACATTTTATTCAATTTTTTAATATATATTAAAATTTATAACATGCAAAAAAAAGTGAGAATGCGAAAATGTAATCTTTTTGTGATATAGTTTTATATTAAAAGATGTATCTATGGTGCAGTGGCATCACTGGTCTATGTGGTTTTGATTCCTAAATCATGTCTCATAGTCAGTGTTCGAATGCCACTACATGGATAGATAGAAACACCCTTAAAACTAAATGAGGTATTTCATAATACCTCTCTTTTATTATTATTATTATTATTATTTATTATCATAAACTCCTTTTAGGAAAATGATTTTATTCGGTTAAACCATTACATAAGTGTACTTTACTAATTTTAAATCAATAAAACAATATTATTTTTAAAATTCCATATTTTAAATACTTTACATTTTTTAATCCGGTAAAGATGTTAGTTTAATTTATTTAATATTAAAAATAAGTATTACCTTTTAATATTTTAAAAAATACAGTATTTCATGTTTATTTACAATTAGAAAAAATCAACTTTAGTTAATTGTTTCAAATAGTTACTGGCTTTATTCAACAAAGATACTTTTATCACTATTTATCCTGTTCTTTCAGAGGGCAAGTGCATTTTGCATTAGACACAAACCTATTTGAACCAGATAAGATTACTGTAACTAAATAGATTAAATTCTCAACCCAAACACTTGTATCAAAACTTAATTTGAGATTACTAGTTCGGTGGCATAATCACATCAATTGATTTGATGACATATTCATCCTACTTTTAGAAGTGTTAATTTTAAGATTCTCATTTTGAAGCAGTACAATAGCATTTGCATAGAGACACAAACATGAAATGATGTGAGTAATTGATGGGTTTTTTCTAAGATGGTTCATTTTAGGAAGAAATTATATCAATATGATCATAAACTCAACTCATATAAGACATTGACACTACTTTACATTACAGTAATGACCAGAGTCTAGATTTGGTCAATGACAATGGAATGGACTCTGAATTTGGTCAATTATACTCTTCAATCCTGATTTGTAATCAGGGAAAAGTAGTTGTACTCCTAGTTCTCTCTTCATTCTGGCATTACTCACTCGTTTGTCACCCTTTGGATTTACTCTGGACCACTCTTTCTGACTCTGCTCCACACTTTGTAACTTCAGCCCTGGCCACTTTTCCTCCACCAATTTCATTGCATACTCAAATACTTCTTCCCTCGGAGCAGGGTCATCATCAACGATATTGTAAACTTCTCTGAAAGGGTGAGCAAATTGAGACAATGAGCACAACCTTTAAAACCAATTGACCCAATAAACAATCACTATAGTTGCTGCAAGTGGTAGGTGTTGTCACAAATAGAAAATCCTTAAATTTAACTATTTGTCATAATTTCAGTCTCTCTCTATACATGTTAATATTACCATTTAATAGCATGTGTTTTCTTGAATTTTGGATTGATATTCTTGTTACACTTTCATTGTTTTGTTTATTCTATTTATGTTAGAGATCTCACATCTTTTAAAGATAAAAGACAAATTTACAGTACATAAATAAGTGTAAACTTCATTTTTACAAATCAATTTTGTAAGATTGAATTAAATTTAAAGTTTATTTCTTAAAATGATATCGAAATTATCTAAAACTTATCTTAACAAGATTTATTATTTATTTGGGTCTATCGTACCATCCATTATTAAACCGCTATCCATGTGCCCATAGGCACTAAGTATTGCTTTTGCCTACTTTATTATGGTCAAGGTCGATAGTATGACAGCAAACAAAAAATGTAGGAAAAATTAGTTATGGTTTTCAATTGTAGTTAGGCTATGTTTCTCTTTCATCAAAAACTTTTATATTGCAGAAAATAGCAAACAGACGTGACTGTTAAGTCGCAATTGTGGTTGTGTGAACCACCAAAACTTTGACATTGGAACCACAATTATGGATGCAGACCAATTATTAAAATCGTGACTAACATACACAACCAATATTTATGACTGTGTATTTGCAATTGCGTAACGTAAGTACTTTAAAGGGTAGTTGGTATAGTGTGCAGGCTCACCACTAAAATTCTAACAAATCTTCAACTTAAGATGTGTTTATTAGATAAACAGCCACAGTCAATTCCTTCATCAGTGTATGTATTTATAATAGTTGCTATATTTGGGAGAGTATTCTACATGTATTTTGAGAAGGTAAATATTTAATCTGTTTTGTATTTAAAGTTGCAACAGTAAATACAAATGATAAAGGCATTGAAATATAGCTAAAATTCAAGAATTGTGCTTCTCCAGCCACTTAGGCTCTTTAAGATGATTGCCATAACCTTCCACTACTGCTGAACTAGAGTGCAGAATATATTGTTTGATAATCCTACAACTTTGTTTTTCTCTTAGAAATTTTTGCCTAGTTAGCTTAGAATCATTTCACAAGGGTGTTAAATGTACCAGAAAGTTAATTATAGAGAAAATTCACCTGGGGGAAGGTACATCAACAGTAGCCATCAATGCCTGGCAGATGTCATCAACATGTACTCTGGATGTGTATTTTCGGTGTTTTCTCCTCTTCTGACCTTCTGACATTGGTTTCTGCTTGATTATTGTATCAATGGCACTAAAACAAAAGAAATGTTCAAAGCCAAAGGATTGACAGTTAAGTGACTCTTGTCTTATATGAGACGTGACACTTATTGACCGGTATATCCTTAGAATGGCAGATTTGAATTGATTGTCATGGCATCCAACTTAGACAAGATATTTCTAGGCTTTTACAGTTCCTACAAATAAACTGATGATAGAAATATTGAAGTGAGAACAGGCAAGTACCTTCTACCAGGGCCATAGATACCTCCTAGTCGAAATAAAAGTGGTGAGATCCCAAGATCATAAGACAAATTTGACCAGCCTTCTTCGGAATTTAACCTTAATCTAGCCAACTCACTTTCTGGATTTGTCGAATAACTGCCACAACATGATGCACACACTAAGAACCAACTAACGGAGAAGATTAAGAAATTTTGGACGGCAAGTGACTTATTGAGTTATACTCTCTTACTCCTCATCCACCAATTCACCAGCACAGTCTCCATAGACACCTGTAAGATAGAAAGTCTCTCCATCACTCTGAAATCAACACCAAAAGAAAAATGTCTAAACCCAGTTCATATGTCAGCTAAGAACCACTAAACCTTCACATTAATTTCATTGTAGACTCACTAGTTGAAGACAAATAACTCAGCCACTGAACATCTGAATTTACTAAAGACCTTCTGAAAAGTTCTTCATGCTGGAGCATCTATAAATCAATAAAAATAATTTAAAAAGTGGAAAGTTTACAGATATTATCCTCAGAATGGTGATACACATACAACAATTGTTAGTTAGAGTAAAATCATACCGGATCACCAATGCCAACAAGAGGGGGCACAGAAACAAGAATGTGAGTGTAATTTTTCAGTAGCCTTAGAATATCCAGACTGCAGAACAAAATCAACAGCAAAAGTCTAATCCATTAAGTCAGATTGACAACATATTTCACACATCCATGTTCGACTCCCCAAAGAAATTATGTACCATGAAATCGTCTTGCCAACTAAATATGAAATCCCTAAAACACAGATGTGCCCTTTATAGTTCTCAATTCAGACATCAAATCCAATTAACACCCAGTGATTGTTCCGAGACAAAATGAAAAATTGAACGCAAAATTACCAGCTGACTCACTCGGGGTGGTTTGCATCGAAAAGGTGAACATGAAACCCCATGTGCTGGAGCTGCTGCTTCTTCACGTGGGTTGTACAAGTCCCAGACACGGCCCTACCAATAATCATTGATTCCATGAGACAAATTTTGAAGCGAAAATTGTAAATACTGAAGGGAAGAGAATGTAATGCAACTAACCATCCTTGGTTGTGCAGTTTTCGTGCAAGTGATTGCCCCACGAATCCCATACCGATAATGAACATGCTGCGCTTTTCAGACAACGTTGGGGATATCGAATCAAAACTTGTCCCAACATGATTATGAGCATGGCAACGTTGGAGAGGAATCGATAAAGCTATTTCCATGGCAAAATCAAAGGTTCAACAAAATCATCCAAAACCACACTCTCTTTACACTCTTACACGAAAGTGGTAGAACGAAATTTCCAGATGCAATAGAACACACTTTTGATAGATAAAAAACATAAAAGTAAAAACTTAAAATCTTACAATAATATTACAAATAAAATAAATATTCTTACCAATAATCTCACATCATTTATATAATGATACATGATATATAGTGATTTTTCATGAAAATTATATTGTAAAAATATAACTAAAATAAGTAGGAATACAAATAATATATAAATGAAAATAAATTAATAATAATAAAAAGTTCGAAACATTTTTGTATCAGTGTAAAAATATATTGATAAAATAATATTATATACGAAATTATCAACATCTTCATAATGTATGAATTGGCAGTAATTCTGCCCATGTATGCAGGTTTAAATATGAAATTCTGCTGTAATTGAACTTATGTTTTTCAAATTTAAATGTAAGTAATATTAATTGATTTTTAAGTTAATTAAAAGTTACTCAATAATTCTTGGAATATTAGTTAAAGAACAAAAAAAAAAGTAAGTTGAAAAGGATATGAAAACACAGTAAAATTCAGTTTCCAAATGCGTTGTAGTTCATAGCAGCATGTTTCATTTCATCTATCTGTTCATGCAAAGATATAATAATAAATGTGGTAGTTGAACAATAATTTCCTGATAATTCCAAAGTTCTAGCCCCACCTGACCGTACTGCATTGCTTCATCCATATTTCTGGTGGCAGTTATGTTATGAATGCAACATCATATTTCAAAGGGTCCTCTTAAATTAATGTCTTTCACAGAATCGTAGTTACAGGTTTGCAATCTGAATCATATAACTCCGTATGCATATATGTGTGTGTATTGAAATCAACATAAAGTACACTTTTTTTTTTTTTTTGCCAATTGAAGTAGTAACGATGCAGTTGCAGAAAGTTGAATTGTGAAACATATTTTGCAGTGTAGAGAAATGGAAAAGTATGTTACAGAAACAGTTGTTGTCGGAGTTGTTTCATGGACATCAGCATTTGTCATACTGAGAAGACTATTCCCCAAACGCTCTTTTGATTTCTGCAACCGCCTTGTGTCTTGTCTCCATGCAACTTTAGCAGTGACATTGGCTTGGCTCTCTATTGAAGATTGGAGGTGTCCAATATGTGGTGTGGGGTCAAAATCTTCACCCCAACAGGTACAGGATTAACTGCATGACATATACCCTTTTGAGGAAACCTCATTATTTACATGGATTTGGATGTTTTTAGTTGTTTAGAATTGGCATTAAAGTGGAAAGTTTGAACTGTGTTCTGAACAGATGCAAGTTCTGGCAGTGAGCCTTTCTTATCTGATTTATGATCTTGCTTGTTGTCACTTTGGTGAAAGAGTCAATCTAGACAACACTGTCCACCATTTGGTAAGCATTGTTGGAATTGGAGCAGGTCTTGTCTATCAAAAGGTAATCAAAAGCTCAAGTAATTTCTCCAAGTTTTGGAATCCACTGTTAAATATACTTACAGTTTGTGAAAATTAAACAATGTTTGTTTTGAGTTTCTAAGAAATAAATCTTCTTCATGTAATCATTCCTTCTAATCTTTTAGAAAAAATAAAGTATTAATATATGGTCATCTGGAATGGTGAGAAACATTTTTGTTGTAACTATGGCTGTTTGATGATTAGCTAGTGATTTTTTGCCATATCTGTGTACAGTGTGGTTCAGAAATGGTGGCGACAATATGGATAACAGAAATATCAAGTCCATGTTTGCATTTGAGGGAGCTTCTGAAAGAGCTTGGTTACAGAGATACCCCCCTTAATTTGGCTGCTGATGTAAGTAAAATGATAGTCATGCCAATTATTTCATTTCTTACTTTGATTTTGGCCATTCCTTGAATTATATGATGTGAAACCATATTTATAATGCTTAAGTTAAACTAAAGATCGTATCAATGTTGTTGAGACATATAACACAAACATTGAAATGTAGAGGAATTTTCCTGAATCTATATTATGGTTTTGTTAATGAAAGATTGACATAAAATGTGTTGAAGCTGAGTTTGACGCAATTGCACAGATTCTGTTTGCTGGCATATTTAGTTTTGCTAGGATGTTGGTGGGACCGTGTATCACTTACATGACTTTATCTGCTGACTATCCACTTCTCATAAAGGTATAGGCTGTTTTTTCTTTTTCTGTTTTCTAGGTAACTACACTCACCATTGTTTAATTCCTTCAATCTTTACAGGCTATGGGATTGGGTCTGCAGCTGGTAAGTGCATTCTGGTTCTTCAAAATTGTTAGAATGATAAAACGAAAATTAAGCAAGGGACCATAAGAAAAAGGAGTCAACAATACCAACTGCCAATATTGCAATTTAAATTATGTACTGATGGGTGTAGAGAGTACAACATCGATTCTTTTCCAATTCAATTCTATACTTTCAAATTTTATGGTTGAGAAATTTGGTTTCCCTACTGTATGGACCTTTTACATTTGTTAGAATCCACGTTAATGTAAAATGTAAAAATGCTTTACTTTCCTAAGCTTTTAGCCTCCACTTTCAATTTTTCTAAACCGCAAGAGAAATACTTATTTCAAAATTTAATTTAATTTTCATTGGATTTCAAAATCCAACACTAAATTTTATTTTAAAATTTGATAAAAACTCTATCAAATTTCAAAATTTGATAAAAAAAACTATGGAATTTAATAAAAAAATTATCACATATCTTAAAAATTCTTACTATTTTTATTTTTATTTGTTTAATATAACTATTATAATAATATAAATTATATTTTAATAATTATTAAAATATGAAAATATAATAAATAGTATTAAAATTTTAAATTAAAATAAATAATTATTAAATTATAAATAAAAGAAAATTTTTTAAAAAAAATTGTTAATCAAATTTCGAAATCAACAATTTTTTAATTTTTTGTTTTTTTATTTAAAATTTAATAATTATTTAATTTAATTTAATATTTAATATAATTTAATATATTTAAATATATTAAATCAAATTTATAATATTATTTTTCCTTTTACTTTTATTATTTTTGTTTTTCTTATTTCACTATTATTATTTTTATTTTTATTTTTTTATTTTTTAGTTTTTTTAATATAATTATTGTAATAATAGAAATTATATTATAACTTTGGGGGTGTAGATGACTTTAATAAGTGAAAAAGAAAATTAAAACAATATTTACTAAAATTAGAAAAGAAATTTTTGTAAAAGTTGAAATTGTATATTAAAACGCGCACCCAAAAATCATGCAAACCGTTTCTTTCAAAATGGACAGTATATAATTCCATCGGTAAATCGAGATTTGGCAATGTAGGTTGGAACATTATGAGTATCACTGCATTAAGCTAGTTTTTGAAGTTATTTACATCAATTAATATTTTAACATGCGTAACAAACCACTTTCTACATCCATTAAAATTTCAACTAAGGTGCAAAAAAATATTCATATATATAAAAATGTCACCATAATATAAAGAAAAGATGGAAAATAATTTTTTTTTCCACTAGTGTTTACAGCACAACACTCATATCACCAAGGCCCCAAATTAGTATAATAACCATAAAGAAAGAGCTTAGCTAGCTGGATTGAAGAGAAACTAAATTTCAAACTCAAGATTAGATTGTTGCTGGCCGTAATTAGTAGCACATAACCTGTCACAGCAATTAAGCATCAAATCAGATTTGTTGATCAAGATTGGAACGGAATTTCACTGAATAAGGATCTTCAACAATAAATGGGGAGAGGAACCAATTCAAAGATCAGTGATATAAATAATGTAGAGCATGATCTAAAAGAAAACAAAATAACTCAATTCAAAACCTAATTGCACGAAGAATTTGACTCGAGATGTACTGCGTAGATATCCATGACTAAGAATTTCATAATAGCTCTAGTCTTTGCCAAAATCAGCACTGTATGGAGCACTGGATTCAAGTTTCTTTGCATCATTCAGTTTTCTAACAGCCTGCTCACCAAATAAAGAAGTCAAGTTATTGTACCATTGAGTGATGAGGGCTAATCCCTTGAGCCTGATAAATAGACACAAAAATAGCGTTCGTCAGAGTAAGAACTCACCTTCATAAAATCTTCATGGATCACATAATCACGTTCTGCACGAATTGCTGCCATTCCAGCTTCCGTGCACACATTTCGAAGATCAGCTCCATTGAAGCCCTGAGCAATTTGCAATAAAATATACATCAACATGCTGCAATTATCAACAAAGTTAATTGCAATTATCAACAAAGTTAATCCAAACTGAACTCACCTCAGCAAGCTTCACAACGGCTTCATAATCTATTTCACCATGCTTAGCTATCCCAGCAGCATGAATCTTCAGAATTTCCATCCTAGATTGTTCATTTGGTAATGGAATCTCTATTTTTCTATCCAATCTTCCAGGACGCAGAAGAGCGGGATCCAGTACGTCGGGACGGTTTGTTGCCATTATCATTTTAACCTACAACATCCATTGAGACAGCAATGTTGTAATTGTTGTCAACCCAACATAAGAATTCACTAGAACAATCACTTTTAGTGAGAAAAAAATCGCAAAATAAAGAAGACACATCAATTGCAAGGTTGCTATACTTCACATTTTATGTGAATTATATCTGACATAAATGAAATAAGCATGTTCAAAATGACTAAATAAGGATAAAAAGCAAGATATACCTTCCCAAGTTGATCAAACCCGTCGAGTTGATTAAGCAACTCCATTAGTGTTCTTTGAATCTCACGATCAGCACTAGTTCCCTCACTGAAACGACGGCCACCAATGGCATCGATCTCATCCATAAAAATGATGCAAGGCTTAACAAACAAAATGGAGATTAAGAACTACATTCCAATTATTATATGAACAAATAAGAAGAAACTTCATTCAAGAATCTACCTGATGATCACGTGCATAACCAAACATCTCTCTAATTAACCTGGCACTTTCTCCAATGTACTTATCTATTATTGCACTTGAAACAACCTACAACAGTATGGAGGGTAAGGTACATTAAATTTAAGATTAAAAGAAACCGAAAACACAAAGGAATTAAGAAAAGAAACAATTCTGACCTTCAAGAAGTTAGCATCTATATTACTAGCAATTGCCCTAGCTAACAATGTTTTACCCGTACCAGGAGGACCGTAAAGGAGAACACCCTGGGAGACAATAATTAAGAAGATACTAATCAGATTCAAAATTAAATATCAACGCTCATCAAAGTAAAATACCGCTAAAAAGCTTTTAGATTGAAACTTAGGTGACAGTACTTCCAAAACACATAACAGAGGCAACAAACATAGTACAGTGAAAAGTAATCACCTTAGGAGGTTTTATTCCGACTCTAAGGAAGAGCTCAGGGTTCATCAGGGGTAGTTCAATTGATTCCCTCAATTCTCTTATCTGATCAGATAAACCACCAACAGCGGAATAACTGATATTACCGGGATCCTCATGCAGCATATTGTAAACTACCGGATCAACCTATCAACTCATCACATCCATATTGACCATCAGGCATATAAAACTAGCAGATGATTTTCAGAAGAAAACTAAACCAGATAGTCCAAAGAGCACAAGCTTCACATTCACCGTACCAAATAGCATCCAAAAAAAGAATAAACCACAAAACCTTACCTCACGTGGAAGAGCTCGCATTATGGTTAGTGTTGTCATATCAAGAACCACTCTGGTACCAGCAGTCAGTTTTTCCTTATCTACTTTACTGCGGCAACCAACTACATACCTAGGTCCACTGCTTGCCTTAACAATCACTGAGAGATAACAGAAAGAACAACTAAAATAAAAATCAACATAAGCTTAAGTACACATAAACCAAAGAAAATACCATAGGAGATAGTGTATCAATTCAGCTCGATCAACTAATTAGATTATTAGACAACATGCCAAATTACAGAATTTAGTACTCAATTATTATCATGTCACAAGTTTTACTGTCCATGTTTTTTGTTTAATGGTGTGCCAATGTGTCATGAAGAAAAAGTTTTTTTACTGAAAAAGGAAAAGGGTGGCACACCGACACTGATCCAAAAAACTTGTAAGAAAACAAAGTTGCATCAGATTTTTTAAACTCTAGGGTGGTGCTTTTAGTTCTTTTCATGTGACCCATAAAGTCATTACATAGTATAATGCATTACTTAAAAATATACTACAAAAAGCACAAAAGAATTCAGGGGTAAAATTAAAAAATTGATGATAGTGGAGAATAAAATGTGCAATAAAGTATAGATTATATATTACCATCCAGAATGAATAGGCTTAGGTTTTCACATATAAAGTGAAACATAAGTTTGTGTTCATAATCTCAATATATATTAGAATACATTACGAAAAATATCATTCAAAATGCAAAATGAAGAAAAGGGATAGACTGAATACGGCGTTCATTGTCGAGAGGCCTGAGAACCTCGCCAATGATCTGTCCAACGCTTTGAAGAGACTTCAAATCATCTTCTGTTTTGTTGAACTCCTTTCTTGAAGCTCGCAAATTCTCTCTCACTGCAATTAGCATTGCAAAGTCAAACTCGTCAAAATTCACAATAACTAAATCCTAATCAATAGGAGCATAACATCATCACAAATAAAAAGTAGTGTAAATGAAAATCATTGCGAAGCAATTCAGAATCGAAAGGGAGTGAAAGTTGGATTGAGAAAAATCTAACCCGATCGCACTCTGGATTCCAATTCCTTGTGTTGAAGAAGTTTCTTACGGTACTCCGTAACCGCATTACGGCGTCGTGTGGCGTCTTCAGCATCGGTCATTGTTAGTGTTACTCGCTATAACCAAAATCTGAAATCTGAAGAAGAGATTCAAATAGCTTCTTATGGAACTAACAAACTACAATGATAAACTCTGCCGTGTATGCGGTCTATTTTCCTTCAGCCCTAATATCTTGGCCCCCAAGTCTGTTTTATAGGTTGCTATGGATTGCAATTCAAGTTATCTTAAAAAAAATTATTTTATTCATTTGTTATACATTATTTTACATAAAATGTAATTTATAAAATTCATTTTCTCATAAAATCTTGAAAAGGTTGGAAAATTTTATAATATTATTGACTTTTATTTTTAATTAATTTTTTATACTGGGCTTGAATATACTATGTATAGTTATTTTCTTACCTAAAATTTTTGTACAATTTATCAAAATTAAATTTCTTATGACATCTTTAAAAGATTGGAAAATTTTATTAAATTATTGACTTTTATTTTTAGTTAATTTTTTATACAGAGAGCTTGTATATATTATCTATAATATGTAGTTATGTATCACAAAATAATATAAATTGTTAGTTGTTGTAGTTAAGTATTTGAAAAATATTTGCTGTCAATTATCAACTAAAATTAATTGAGAATCTTTACCACTCATGTTTAAATAAATAAGTTATCAAAACTTGTTACCTTATATTAATAACTTCATTTATTTATTACTTTTTAATATAATGTGAATCATAGTAATTTTTCAAAAAAAAAAAAACAGTTATATTGGTATCAATATAATAGTTATCCACCAAAACAATTATTATCTTATTATGTTATTGCTCTTTATATTATTCCAATCTTGATAATAAACTAACTTGTTTACAAAATTTACTTTATAAGAACATTTTTAAATTTTTTTAATAAAACTTCATTCCTATTTCGCATATTTATCAGATAATTTTTTAAAAAAAAATATCATATTAGTAAATAATAAAAGTTAAAACTATGCATAACGCTTTTTTCTAATATTAAATATTTTTAAAAAAATAATTATATATAAATATTAACTAAAATTATTAAATAATTATAAAAGAAATAAATAATTAAATAATTCATATGATTTTTGTAGATTATTTAACAAAGTAGAGATATTTTAATAATTTAAATAAGTATATGTATGAATAACTGTTAATTCAACAAGACTATTATGTATCGTAGACACATTTCCTTTTTGTGTGGGAGGGAAATTTTCTATATTCTAATTAAGAATGTTGCTGTGAGATCGTATATGACATTTTATCTACTGTAACAAAGATATATTATTGAAAGATTGCTTTTTTATGTAAAAGGGAAAAGAAAATAAACTTTTACTACAACAGTACTATAGTATATTTTTAATGTGAATTATTTGAATAAGAAAAAGTTTAGTCACATTATCTATACTTGACAATAAAATAATATTAATTTTTTTTAAATTACAATTATTATTTTAAAAGAATGTGTGACCTGTAAGTCTATGGAATGGTGCTACTGCCTTTCAAGACAAGAAGTATCCAAAGCTAGGAAAATACTAGGTCCAGTCCTTTTCTTCTTCTGAGAGTAATTACTGATAAGGATAAAACAAATAAATAATCTCAACAATTGATATAGAAAATTAAAGAATATGATGTGTAGATGTGTATCAAAAGCCTATAAATAGAACAGTTTCTTACAGCATATGCTACATATGGCATGAGCAACAGTGGTATACAATTGACACTATTTATGACATTCTCTCTATCCTGTAGGATTTCCAATTTTAGAACAGAAAAAATGCCTAAGCTGAAAATTGTGGTTACCCTTTCCGTAGCACATCCTTAAGAACCGATGCAATTCTCTGTGCCATATGAGGCTCTAGAAATCTCTCCTTCACTCTCTCATATCCTTTCTTTCCCATAGTCAGCCTCCTCTCAACATGAGTTGCCAAATTCATTATGTTTTTTGCAAGAGGTGTCACACCTGCTTTTCCAATCGGGTGCAGCAAACCAGTTGTCCCATTCACCACAATCTCCATGGTGCCCCCAGCTGCAGTTCCCTGGGATTATTGTTAAAGATAAAAAAAAATGTCAAAGGAAAATATGACATAATAATATATACATGCCTAAATAATTCAGAGTGCCAAAATAGAATGACTTCTACTCTCATTAATGAACTTACCAGAACCTAATTATATTGTTAAAAGGTGCTAAACTATATTCCTAAACAAGTGTAAAATATAATGCATAATTTGAAAGAAAAACTATAGAAGTATTCATGAGATCTGTATAGAATTTTTTTCTTGACACAATTTGCAAAATCCATAAAACACTTCTCAGCTCTTCTTTAAATAATCTTGGAAAAATCATTACAAGAGAAAGTTGAAAAGAGAGGGACGGTGAAATTTGAAGAAATAATGATAAGTAACTTAAATGAATGAAAAAAGACCCTACAAAGACCAATGAAACTTGAAATAGTGAAATCAATAATGCAGCAACATCGGATATATTTAAGAGAAAAGTGAGCAAAGAAAGCACAGTAGCATATATATAGCATATTGGACGACACTACAGGAATTAAAACCAAAAAATATATAGAAGGAAATAAGTATTATACTTACAAGTACAGGCAAGCGAAATGCCATTGCTTCAATGGTTATCCTCCCAAAACATTCTCCCCTACCCTAATATAAAGAGAGGCAGATTTAGAAATAACATAATATTTCATGAAGTTGGATAACAAAATCATAAAGCTACTATAGTAACAATGCAAAACTTATTGTTATTTTCCAGAAGTGTGAAGCATTAAACTTAAACAAGACTAGGACCTATGGAGTCTCTCTTCGGGTCCCTCATCACTGATCTTAGCATTAAGACTTACATGGAAGCTGGAAACAAATCTTTTTAAAAAAGAGTCTTGCTAAGTGTAGAACAGTTATGGGTGGTTCAGGAACACTTAGCAAAAACACTAGAGTGAAAACAAATTCTGTTTCACACTCAACATAACAGGATATATTAAAAGATACCTGAGAATTCTGAACAAGAACATCAATAGAAGCCAGGTATGGAGCCACTGCCAATGTTTTGTTAACAAAGTGAACACGGTCCTGGATTTTTTTCTCCATGACAAACTGACGCAATTCTTTTTCAAGCTTCGTGTGGGCATTCATATCACTCCCTACAACTACAGCATGCAAAGATGGCACTTGCAGTTTCTTCTCCTTGATGAGCAGCAAACTTTCATAAAAGGCCCGAAGAAATAAATCCTGCCCTTTACCACGTGAAACACCTGCAATTATATCATCCTGAAGCTCAAAATTATATAATGGTAAAATAATCTCCAAAATTAATGGATGGGTATAAAATAGAGGGGATGTTAATTTAGCATTCTCTACAACTATTTATGTTTATTTTGTAATATGTTAAATATAGATAACCTATGAAATCACCAAAATCTCCTTTCATACTCTAAACTAACCCTCGACTATTACTAATTCCAAGTTTTCTCACTCCACATTGGAAATGATTATGACAATGGTTTGGTATCTTAATTCATATGCAATGAGGAAAAACAAATTTGACAAACAGTTATAAAAGGTCAAGTTATTACAGAACAAATGTTGCTAAAGGCAAACTATAGAAAACGCCAGAAACATATTGCTAGAGCTCTCCGTTTGCGTCAATCAGTTCCATCCTGTTCCCTTCCACAACAAAGGAAATTAGGTTGTAAAAGTCATGCACTTGCTAATTGATAGCAGAGAATGAGTTAGATAGGAAAAAATCTAACAAAATCAAATATAGTGAACTAAATTGGCATATTAAACGCATATGGGTGGTAACTAAACACAGAGGGAGGAGATGGTACTATAAGGTGGCAAAAGGTACATAATTAATCTGCCCCCAGCAGATTGCTGGAAAAGCTCTGGAAGAATCCTACAACAATTTATGTTTATTTTATAATGTATTAAATTAAATGAAGGAAAAAAAAGAACAGGTGGAATCACTTCAATCTCCCTTGTTACCCCTACTACATTCTTATATTGCCAATCCCACTCTCTCTTACTTCACATACAAGTACCCGTAGGAAACAGTTATGACTGTGGTTAGCTATCTTAATCCATGGAGCAATGAGCAAAACTGAGTTCGACGTGAAAATATAATGGATCAATCCGCGAGACAAATACAGCTAAAGGCAAATGACAAAAATACTATCAGAAACACAATAATTATGAAGATGATGAAAATTACTAATTTTAGAGCTCTTCCATATAAATGCCAAGAAACTATCATGGTGTTCAGCTAAGCATGAGTAAGGTTTAAATGTGCCAAATTTTGAAGCTCCATGAAGTAGCTTAGCTTCCACATCTTTTATAAATAATTGAAGCAGAATTACAGTAAAAGAAAAAGTATGTAAATATTTCAACCAGAGTAGGACCATACTATTTATGATGGCAAAAAGTAGGTCATCATTCCTCACTCCCAGAGATTCTCGAACATGTTCTCGAAGAACCGTCTTGGCCACACTATCTTCCGCAACCTCCATAAGCTCCTTGCTATTTCCAAGATGCACAACATAGGTTTCTGGCATTTTAATCCTACATCATTGGACCAAGTTAACGACATATAAAACAGAAAGTACCATTGTCGACACATGAACCTATAACAAAGTTGTAAACATACCCTAAATTCTCCCTAGTCCTATTCTTCCAGTATTCAGCAGTTGTATAAGAATCGATCATGGCACCTGCAACAAAAGGGAGGTGCTTAACATACTCCACGTTGAAATAATGCCCTCGCATTTCATGAATCCACCACAAAACCTTTGGAAGAACCTCCGAAACTTTCTCTTTGAGAACAGCATCAAGCCACTTCCCAGCCACAGCTGTATTCAAAATCACCAAGTCAGCCTTACATGCTGTGTCCACGCCCTTCTCATCTTTTCCATCCAGCACCTGTCACCAGTCACGACTCACTATGCACACAAAAACACTTCTCGCAACAAACAAAAAAAAAAACTTAGGCCTAAATTCTTATATATTTTGTAAATGTTGTTGCAAAAAAAAAAAAAAACCATTCAACAATGTATACAATAATGTTTTGTCTATCTCTTTCTCATCACTTTATTCCTTACATCTAATACATTTCTTAAAAAAATAGTAGATAGTGTCACACTACTTAGTTTCATGCCTCAACTATTCTTCATGTACGCGACACACGGTGAAATTTTTAAAATAACAACACAGAATTACCTAAATTGGATTATTTAAGACGTGAAGATTGAGATAACCGAGATTCCAAAACATATAATAATTTATCCACTCTCTTGTTTTTTTCTTCTTTTGGTTGTACAAATAAATTTTCACTATATTTGTAGTCTTGTCTGATTAGAATTGAAACTTGACCTACTTAACTGAACAATAAATGTTTGCATTAAATATTATCAACAAAATAACTAACGAATCTGAAGCTATACATAACAAGCAAAACTCGTTAACGTCTTCTAATTAGCGTTTTAATTCGATCAAATTGGCGAACTAGAGGTATAAATTGAATATTACATCAAATTACAATACTATTTGTAAAAAAAAAAAAAAAGTAACTAATAAGTTTTGTTGTTTGAGAAGTAAAGTACCTGCACTCCTCTATCGAGCATTTTGTTCTCCAGAGCATAGACGACATCGTCGGTTTGCGGCGGTTTCTGAATTGTGGTCCAAACGACGTCAGATCCAGCGGCGCGCAGCAGAAACGCTAGTTCCATGAGCAAGAGAGGTCCGCCGGAGAGAGAGAGTTCGTGCGAAACCATGAGAACGAGCTTCGACTTCATGAATTGGAGAGGATTGGAGTTCGGTTCCGATGAGGATTCGGTCCGAGTCTGAGAAGGTTCCAAAAGTCGAAGCTGAAGAAGCGCGGTGTTGCAGGAATCGGAAGAGGTTCGGATGAAGAGGAGAGTGAGAGTGGAGAGAGCGAAGAGCGCAAGGACCGTCAGCACGCATTTCTTGCTCCGCATTGCCATCAACGCTTGCAAATGCTTCACCATTGTTTATCCTTTTCTAACTCTTCCACACTTACCATTATATATAAGCTTCGCTTTTCTCTGCTTCCTATTTCTCATTTTTTATTCAGATTCGGATTTTGATCAAAATGCGAGATTCAGAAATTAATGAAAAAAGAAATTATATTTTAATTTGACACAAATTTTTTACATTTATTATTTTTCTTCATTATTATTTTTTTAAAATATAAAAGTTTACTTTTAATCATTATTTTATTTTTAAAATATATATGAAATAAATATAAATATTAATATTTACAACCAATTTTGACAAACTTTTATAGGAATAACTTTCAACACAGCTCATCAAATTAACTTAGGAACAACACACTTAAACCCTCTTAATTAAGTAATTAATAACTACCAAACATTAAACATTCTTTCTCCTTTTTTCTTAGAAGGTAACACTATAACGCTTATTAACGAGTCACATAGACATAACTATATATATATGGAACTTAGTTAATTAACTCTGCGACAGTTTTTCCTAACTTGACCATTGAATCCAGTGAGAGGACGAAGGTTGGCCATCTTGATCATGGAGGTGGAAAATTGCTCAAAGAAGAGGCTCTCATCTTCTGCGTATTTCTTGACCAGCTTACGAGTTTCCTTAACATTTCCCACAAGAAGCACTTCGTCTGAGTTAAGAAGTCCTTTCCCCCTGAGAATGAGTTTGAAATATGTATTATCAAACATTCTTGGGGAGCCAAAGTCCAAGGGAGAAATGAAGTTGTCACCTCCTGATTTTGGGCACATTGTCTTCAAATCAAAGTAAAAGGATTTTTCTAGATTCTCGTCTGGTTCGTTGTTTCCCTTTTGGTTGTATAGTCTCTGCTTGAATGTGGCACATCTTGCCACCCCAATGGTATGTGCACCTACGTTAAAATATCAGTCCATCATAATACAACACATAGCATGGATATGGATGAAAGATTGAAGTTCCACCTGAGAGGGCAACAAGGTCTACTTCATCAAGGCCCTGACGCTTGAAAAATGTTATCAGAGTTTCAATGGTGGCGTTTGGTGGAGGAATATTTTTGTTTGACCCACTCAGGCTTGCTGTTTTTGAGTCTCTTCTCCCTAATGGGAGTTCCCAGTTAGGTCCTCCACTCTGTTTTAAAGAATCAAACAAGTTTCATGATCTCATGTTTCTCATGTATAAGAATGTTAATAACATGTTCTTTTTACTTTTGGTATGTACAATGAATTCTGAGTTGTCTCAGTATTCGCTTACAAGAACAGTGGAACCCCTAGCAGCAAGGGCAAGAATGTCTGCACAGGACACTGTCTGAGGACATGCTTCTTCCAACCTAGACTTGATTTCATCAATCACTTTGAAACCTCGGACAGAGTTTTTGTTTGGTCCAGAATTTTTTTCGCTGACTATTGTTCTGCTATCATCCAACAAAATCGATGCATCGCAGCCCTGTCATAAAAAAAAAAAAAAAACATTAACAGTAAGAATTTTCTTGATTTTGTTCATTACTGGTGTTCTTGTTTGACGAGGTCTTGTTTAGAGAAATGCAATATAAGTACACCTGTACAAAGCAATCATGAAAGTGAAGTCGAAGTAGAGAAGCAGCCATTCTCATGTCTTTTGCAATGGCCTTCTCTAACACTGACATGACAATGTC
Organism: Vigna radiata var. radiata; assembly: GCF_000741045.1. Classification (NCBI taxonomy): domain Eukaryota; kingdom Viridiplantae; phylum Streptophyta; class Magnoliopsida; order Fabales; family Fabaceae; genus Vigna; species Vigna radiata. Next base: position 37,388,887 of record NC_028356.1, on the reverse strand, counting down.
GTTAGCTTGGGGGCAAGAAAACTGATAAAATTGAGGTGAAAGGCCAAAAGATATCCCTCCGTGATGACCACCCCGGCCGAAACGAAAGCCAGGGTGAGCCCAGGAGAGTTTAACAGAGAAAAAGGCTATTATCATTGCAAGAAGAGTGAGTTTGATGAAATTCATGGTGACAAGTATAGGAACTGAATTTGAGAGCTTGCTAATTTTGGTGATTGTGTGTGTTCTATTGGATAGGCTACTGTGACATATATACTACTCAAATTTCGAACCACCCAATCTTTTTACCAAATCATGTAATGTGGGAAACCAAGCCTTTGACTGTTTCAATTTCAACAATGCATATGTTGCTGTGAGATTGCACTGCTTCTGATGATGCATTGTTTAGTTTTGACAGTGGTTCTGGTATTATCTGCTCCTGGACCAAATCAAAACAGTGCAGAATTCGTTTTATTTTTGTATTTTCATATTATCTGACGTAAATATATAAGCTACATCGATCTGGAAATGGAACTCAATACTGTTCTATATGTTGCAGAAAAATAGACATATTAACATACGAAGACTTGATTCAGGTCCCTAAAAAATGTCTTATAAAGTAATATCCTATATCAGAAAGTTACGACTTTCAGTTGGCATATAGTTAAGGAAAGTTTATTAGACATACATTATCACCTAAAAAATAATTTATTACAACTTTGTCAGAGCTTATCAATGTTATTTTTTTACAATTAGTTAAATTTGTAAAATAAGAAATTAATTTTAACAATTATAGTCGAAACACCTAATTAATCTCATTAGGACTAACTGTAGTATCATATTAAAAAATAAATTTAAATGTAATTCATTAGTTTAAAATCAACATCTATAGGAGGAGTTTTTGTTTTTCTTTTGGTGTACATAACTTTTTTTCAGTTTTATCCTTTAATAATTATTTTTTAAACTAAAATAATTAACTTATCACTTTTACCTTTAAGGAAGCGTTATTTTGAATTTAACAATTTATTTTTTCAGTTTTATCATTAAATATACTATTTTTAAACTAAAACAATTACCTTACTAATTTTTTCCATTAAATTAAATTTAACTATTTCAATTAAAATAATTATTTTAATATTTACCTTGGTTATCTAAATTTAATTAATTTTAAATTAAATTAATTATCTACCATAAAAAAAGACATGTCTTTCTAGTAGTGTAAAATAGTTAGTTGACATGAATTCTTCAATACAGTAAAATAATATATATATATATATATATATATATATATATATATATATATATATATATATATATATAAAAGATTAAAGAATTCAATATAAAAAAAATTCTAGAAATTAAAAAAATCAATCAAATAATTAAAATAAAAGAAAAAAATAAATTAATTGAATATATATACTAAAACTAAATAAATAAAAATGAAGAATTGACAAATTTTTTAAGAACTCCATATTCATTCTATAAGAAAAAAGATAGATTGAAATAGAATAAAATAAAAACGGGTAACAGAAATTGAACTCACATCGTTAGCTTAAAAGGTTAAGGATTATAGTCAACGTTGATTCATAATTTTGATTTAACATTTTTAATTCAAAACCAAACATAAAACTTTTGTTTCGTTTGGTTCTTTTACGGAATGAAAAGATGGACAATAAAAAAAATTAACCCATTTATGTCAGTCTTTTTTATGAATAGGTTTTAAATATATATATAAATATATATATATATATATATATATATATATATATATATAAAGTCAAATAACAAGAATAGTAAAATATATAATACTATTGGATCAAATTGAAATAAGGATATTGGATTAGATTTATTTATTAAAGGTGAACAAGAATCAGAGGTGTTGCATGGAGATAATATGAAAAGGTCGTTGTATGTGTTGAAAAACTGAAACATGAAAACATCTGTCTTGACGACACCGCGTTACGGTCAGATAATTGCTGTGTTCGGTTTTTTCTCTTTTTCTTATATTTGTCGTTCTTATACAATAAAAGAAAAAGACGAATATGATTCTTTAACATAATCTGTTATGACTTCATACGCGCATTGCTTAACTGAATACCTCATAACGCTTCTCTTTTTCGCCTATGACTTCCAAGAAACTGCATAGTTTGTTTTCACACGATCAAAATAAATTATAACAAATTTGAACTATTTATCTACATATGATAGTTAAATGAAGATTGTCTCCCCGCATCTTAGACTCTCACTAGAGACGCATCCTTTCCCCTCTTCCAGAAGAACAGTTGTCCCACACATATAAGGTGTATTGCTCATGTGTTATATTATCATAAACATTAAATTTTTCTACTTAAATGCAATAATCTAATGATTTTTGGGTGAATCCGGGATATCCTTGGTCGGGAGCTAAGGATTAAACCCTCAGTATAGAGTTGAAATCCCCTACTTATGTGCTTAAGGGACAAAGTTATTAGTCATTCCTGTTGGTGAAATAATGCCTTAGGAATTTACCAAGTACATCGACTTAATAATTAAATAATATTTAAAATTAAAACAAAGAATCAGGTGGATTTGAATTCTGTGATGCTTCTAGGGTAACATGATATGATCACGTTAACGAGACAAAGATGCATTTTAGTTACAAATTTGTAGGGTAACTTGTTTTTCTCTTTTAACTTAGCCCTGTCAAATAACCAAATAACATGAAAGAATACAAATCCGAATTGGATATGCATGACTACTAACTCTAGTTGTAAATACATTTTGCATTGCCATCCCATTCTTTTGAATAAGATTTCAATAATTACATACATATGTACATCTTATGCTGCAAAACTAGATATATTAAAGAAAGTTAAGGTCGCGATACGCACAGTTGCCTCATGGGTGTGAGCATTCTCGCAAAACGCAGGGGCACGTGTGCCTTGATATATGTCCCTTGCTCAGTATATTCCTATATAAATTAAAGATAAAATATAAGGAAGTCCAACGATAACAAGCAACAAAACCATCATATGATGAACAATGTAAAATCTCCCAGCTTAAAACGGAAAGGGAAATCCAATTCCATAATTGGTTAATGGGCAAAGGTATATATTACTTACAATTTTCTCAACCATTCCAACCTGGTGTATGGTACTGAGAAGGTCTCCATTTTCAAATGGGACCAAAGCTTCCACCCAAACCATGGAGTCCTGTCAATGAATAGATTTTTTATTAGCAAATATAAGTAGTTCAAAGTTCAAACAAATTGATTATATGGTATCAAATACTAAAATGGTATGTTCTGAATTATATTCAGATTGTTTTCAACTGTGTACCTTTAGCCTGTCTTGAACTTTATTACAAAATTCTTGTAAACCATCACCACTTATAGCAGATATGCATACAACATCATCTCTTTTTTCAGCTTCTAGCCTGAGTTTATGGGGATCACTAACTTTATCAACCTGCAACAAGAAATCAGATGCACCATAATGATTAACCTAGAGTTCATGTTGCACTATATTCAATTTTGGGTTCACAGTTAAGCTTGTTGATGAAGGATGAATATGACCTCAGTCCTCTTAAATAGCACACATTTCAAGAAGAATTTCATTGAAGTGAATTGGGCAAACTTTAAAGAAAGACAGCCAATTTTGAACTGAAAGCAAATCATTAAATCCTGGAATTTATTCAACCCATTCTAGTTATATATGACTTAAATCCCAGTGGTAATAAAAAAGAAGATAAAATATCAATTAAAAAAAACACTCCAAATGAAACGAAAACGAAAGTCTAAAATTAGAAAAAGAAACGAATTAAAAGATATCTAGATTTTAAGACACATTCCCTCTGGTTTTAATAATGAGTCAACTATCCTAAAAAGCTTAAGTTGCTCATTGCAGACGTATACCATTGCATTGATCCATTTACCTTTTGTTAAAATTCAACTCTTTTTACTTTTAGAATCAGGGTAGCAATGACAAACTCCACGTCCATACGAGTCATACAAGATTTGATACCATATCAGTTGTCAACTATCCCAAAAAGCTTAAAACATTTAGTAAAAGAACACAAATGATTTCATAATGATAACAATTTCAATAAATGTCAGTTCACCCATCCACTTTCGATTATTTAAATTTTCAGGCTAGTCTTCCACGTAACTTAAGTCACTTACAACCCAATTTGTATGGTTGTTTTGGAACAATTTTAAATTTTAATATTATGTTGGAAACGGAAACGAGTTACAGTTACAAGGACATAACCATTTCTTTATATTAAAAACAAAAGTACATTGTCAAAGAAACACACAAAAAAGAAATCATTCACGTAACTTGAAAGGTTAAATAGCAATGAAGTAAATTAAGAATAGACTAATTAAAAAATATAACTAAATTCCTAACCAAGCAATAAATTGGATGGACAGCAGAGGTCAAGGTCCAAGGAATACCTTAATGTCTTGACAAAACAAGAAAAGATAAAAGGAGATAGGCAAACTCAATACACGATTTTCAAGCAGGAAACCAACAAAAATGATCGACAATACCTTGTTCCAGACCATCAATTTTGGAATCGATGATACATCTAGTTCTGACAAGACTTTGTCAACTGCATTTATCTGTTGCTCGGCCAGCGGATGACTGCAATGAAAAAAAAAAAAAAAAAACTTAATGAAATACGGTGTAGGTCGCCACCACCGGGTTTACTATGTTCCTTTTTACTAAAATTTAAGTTCCTCACAGTACTTTCACTTCCGCATACCTTATATCAACCACATGCACCATCAGTGATGACTCCGATATCTCCTCCANAGTGGCTCTGAAGGCAGCAACCTACAGAAAACAGAAAAAGAGTTTTTGGTAACTTAATAATTTAGGCCTAACTTCTACACCAATGTGTTAAGTTGATAGTAAATTGAGCTCTGAGAAATTATAAAAATATCAAAAGCATATTTCTTGTAAAAAAACATCAAGAACAAGATTATGTAAGAGTTATCTTTCTTACTAGAGTCGTAGGTAACTTCTGAATAAAACCAACAGTGTCTGTTAAGAGAAACTCCTTTCCATTCTTCATCTGATGAAAGCAAATGAACAAACCACAGTATGTTAAAATAACCATTTCTAACCGCTCAAGACTTATTTTCCTACACTAAATAGCTCGTCTAAAAGTAGGCAGAGTTGTAATGTAAGGAGAGAATGTGGGTCTAACAAGTGTCAATTTCAAGTGATTTAATTAATAATTATACTTTAATTTAAATTAATTGTGAATGGGCCTTCACTTTTTTACTTTACAAGTATCCTCACTTTAGAGGAGAAAAATACTTTCATTAACTTTTAGATAAAAAGAAACAAAAAAAAAAAATTAAACTTAGTCATCCCACAGCCATTATACACTGTAAACATAGGAAATGGCTATGCTGCCCACGTGAAGGACAATTATATGCGCTTGGCTAGTTCTTTATGTAGTAAAAGGGTTGAAGGTGGCACCTAAATCTCATCAGAAATAAAAAGTATACCCAATAGTTGAAAGCAATCAACAATCTAAAACGTATAGTTTGTATACAAAAGATGGGAAATTCCCCTGGCATGTTTTGTCTTACCTGTACCCTCCTCGTAGTTGGATCTAAAGTTGCAAATAATTTATCCTCAGCAAGAACATCTGCTCCAGTTAGTTGATTCAAAAGTGTACTCTTACCAGCATTTGTGTAACCAACCTACAACGTTGTCAAAAGCATTATCAAATTATTTACTTGGCATTCATTACCATGATGTGCGAGCTACAAAGGTCACCAAAAAGTAAATGGCCTCGATATAATTTTAAAAAAAAAAAAAACTAACCAGAGATACCACTGGCACAGGAACTGAGAAACGCCTGTTACGGTACTGCTTTCGATGTTTCCTAACAGATTCTAGCTCTTTTTTTAAAATACCAATCTGTCAAAACCCAGGCATCAGAAATTTCTTAGAAAAACTAAGATTCCAGAGGTATAACAGAAAAAGTAGTGAACTTTCAGAGAAATGCATAGTCGACGTGACCTACTCAGAAGTATACAATTTGTCTATTTTCCAGTACTACACCAGTACACAGCACGTCAATTCAATCAAATAGCCAACTTTTACAGAAAACTTGATAAATTTGACGATTATAAAAGACTATCTGCTTACTTGATTACGCAGAATACGTTTGTCCACTTCTATTTGCTTTTCACCCATTCCCTTCACCTTTCCTCCTGCTTGGCGTTCAAGATGAGTCCACATTTTTGTTAGACGAGGTAGTTGGTATTCCATTTGTGCTAACGAAACCTAAAATTAGAAAGACCGTAGAATAATAAGACAAAGGATTGAAAATTTTCCTCCTTGCCGAAGCAAGTTCTGGTCATAACATGAATAGAAAAAAACTCATTTAATTCGGTGATTTCAATGATTTTTTTTTTTGGCTTTATGAGAGTACAGTACTATACAATAATTAGCTGCAAATTGTCTCACTTGATTAATATAAATGCCGTACATTATTTTCTTTAAAAACTTCTACACATCATCGTCTTACTTAATAATGAATTAATGATATTAAATATTTTTCATATATAATACTTAAAAAGGCATTTATCACGTGATTATTAGAGTAAACTATGAATACATAATTTTTTTTATCTAGTGATCATGTAATGGTTAAAATTAAAGGTTGGGATAAATGGTAATGAAAACATGAAACTCACGGAAAAGTCCCTGTTGCGTTTATATTTCAACTGAGTTGATCGGGTACTAAAACCCTAATAAAAACAAAGGAAAATGATGAAACTTCTTTCAAATTAATATTGCCTGTAAAGATGCTTCGTGTGTTGCTGCTCGTTGATTAAATATATCAAGGATGAGAGCAGTTCGATCGCAAACTCTCACATCTCCACCAAAAATCTTTTCCAAGTTGCGCAATTGCCTAGAATTAGCAGGAGCCAGAAATTTTATGTGAGATCCAGGGTGGCATTTCTCATGCAACAATTTGACTATAAGAAAAAAATAAATCTTGGAACAGTGGTCTGACAATCAGGAAAACAAAAAGAGAAAGAATACAATTATCTATGTACATATAAGCAAGCAGGATACATTAGTAACAAGAAATCATAAGCTTCAAAATTAAAATATCACAGATTATGGACCTGGTTTCAATTTCTTGGTTGTTCTTAAGATTTGAAACATCTTACTAATTCATAAAATTAATTGGGGTTATTATGACTAGTATTCTAGTCATACTCATGTTCACAAATCAGTATTTTGATTTTAAAACTATGGGTTGTAAACTTCTAGTTGAGGTTTGGTTGTAAGTGATAGATAGAGCCTTTTTACTTAATCTCCAAATTCCCCTCATGATTTAGTTGTAGAAGTCCCAAGCCCTATAATATAAAGATTCTATATACTCTTGTAGAATATGGGACTATTTAAATCATTGCAATGATCTCTCCTCTAGGAAATTACCACATTCATGAACAATTGCATTAAATTACTCTGTTATAGGTTCTCTGATGTAATCAAACCTGGATGCCTAGGGAACTCAAAGTGTATTGTCCAAGTTTCTAATGCTCAGTAAGATTTATTATTTTTTTCATTGCATAGATTAAGAGTCATGCTCTAGACGTTAGTAAAGTCAAACGATTTGTATTTGTATTGGAAACTAACGGCCAATGTAATTGACAGTAGTAAAAAACTCAGTACAAAGTCATTAAAAAGATTAGCTAGACACCACTCAGAGTCGCTTATCCAAGTTTTGCTTTATCCTACATCAAATTTTTAATTACCACTCCCATAACCTATAATCCAATTAAGGTTGTTTTGATTGAATATTTTTTTCAGCTAATTTTTTGTTACCTGATTTCTACACCTACCTAACAAGTCAAATTAACTTCACTGATCATATCATCAAAACATAGTATTCCTAGATTGGGGTTTCCATAGAACTCATCAATCTCAAAATCCTAATTTTGCAGGTAAACAGTCCCATTGACTGCTTGATAACTCTCCAACAGCCTGTTAATTTATATTCTCTGCCATAAATACATCAAACTTCAGTAGGTTGGTTCGAGCTAGCTGACAATTTTCCCAAAAATTGAAAAGTTTCCAAATCAATGTAGTCACCTCAAATAGAAACCAAGCATTCAAACATAACCTCAACAACTTTTGTATAAAGCCTGCAATAGAAAGATTTGAATTCCGACCACCTCCAATTAAAGCCTACAAGAATATCAACTTTAGTCTGATTTTTACTACCCTTTTATGATCAGTTATGAAGACAAAGCACCCTAAGAGTAGATGAAATAGTCAAATGTCAAGAAACTAAATGGTAGCATGGAAAAAATATAGTATTAGCAGGAGCCTGCATATGGATGCCATACATGTTAAACAAAAGGAAAAGGGGACCTTACCCAGCTGACAGTTCATCATCAAAGATAACGGTTTCAACACCCAGTGCATGAATTGCGCTCTTAATTTCAGAAACCTTGCCAGAGCCAATGTATGTCCTAGGGTTTGGAGATGTGAGCCTGTACTGATTCAGAAATTGAGTCAACAAATAATATTTTATCCCAAAAGAAAAGAAAGCAACATAAATATACTTTAGCAATTAAAATTTCTCATGGAGAAGATAGAACTGCTAGTTTATAGGACATAAACAGTATTTTCCTGCCATAGTCCCTTAACAGGTCCAACTCTTCCCTGTTGGACCCCTGACATGGCTGGAACTTTATAGCACCAAGTTGACCTTTGCTCTTAATGAACTATTGTCATTTGGATTAGGAAGAGAGTGGAAAAGAAAAGAAAGGAAGAGAAATAGAAGAAAGTGAGATTATTTGAATGGAGGAGAAAAGAGTGGAAAATTAAAAGAAATGAGTGAAAATTTTGTAAGTGATTTAATTAATGTGATAAAATAAAAAAAGATAAAAATAATAAGAAAAAGAAAACGCAATATGATAAATTTGGAAAATGACCAAAGTGCCCTAATATTAAAAATGCAATATGATTAAATGTCAAGAAATGTTTAAACATCTATCACTCACCTCAAGTTAAAATTCTATCCCATTACAGATCAGGTATCCTCCTATAAAATAATCTTCTATTATTTGATACATGTCAGCACAAGAAAAGCTTTAATATTTACACATAACCGATTATGTTTAAAAGATAATGGATTATATGTTTCTTCGCAATTCTCTTAATCAATGCGACAGAAAGTTTAACGCGTAAAATATGTCTCTTTTTTTTGTCCTTTTCAATATTTTATTTCTTTCTTTTTCAAATCTTTGATTTTCCTTGCATCCTTTCCGCCTGCGACTTCCTTGCCTTAGATCCGAAAAGGACATAAGAGAAAATCCGAGAAAAATGCTTTACATTAATCAGTAGCAGCCATGGTCTTTTAGTCCCCATCAATGATGTGAGAAGTAGGTTGAATCTCAGAATTATTTGAAATGAAAAGAACTTCACAAAGGGGGGATTACACTTACACATAAAGCATTGTATACAAACATAGATATACATTATTGATTCTAATACATCGAGAGAAGAATGAAAAAGTATTCAATGAAATGCAGCAACATCTAAAACCTAAACAAAAATGTGCTATTCAACTGCATGACTCAAGAACAAGAGAATAGTGAAACTCAAAATCAGGCATTCCACTTCTACAATACATCTATATCATCCCAAATTTTCACCACAAAAAAGTGATAGAGACAGTTATTAGATGCAACTGTAACATAATAACTCTATTTTTTTTAGTAAATAGAAACTTGAGTAATTGCAAAATCACGTTTAAGAAAACTAAAAGTGGTTTCTCACTTCTGGTAAGTAGAGCCAACAACCAATAATCCAGCAGTGTCAGCTAACTGCGCCAATTCGCTCAGAGACTCTTCGATTCCAAAATCCTGAACATCGTTCTTGCGCTCAACGCCAACGAGATACGCTTTTTCCTCAAAAACCTGAAAACGCCAAGTAATCATACAATCGAATTAAGAAACCGAAACAACGAGAGAAACATAAGAAAAAAAACGAATAGCCAGTAGAGACCTCTCTTCCGTTGCGGAGCTTGAAGCGGTTATCCGAAACAACGTCGTCGTCTTTCTTCTTTCGAAGTCTCGTTCCTTTATATTCGGACGAGAGTGGCCGCGGAACTGTTTCGTCGGTGTGGCGCTCTGTCTCCAGCTCAACCGTTTCATTCTGCGGCGAAACGGCGTCGTTTGAGTCGATTGACGGAGACGAGGACGCGAGTTCAACTGCGGAATCGCGTTGGAGAACGGAGGTGGTGGAAACAATTGCGGTGGTGAGAGGGGAGATGCATAGCGGTCGAATTGGGATTGGTGGTGATAAATAATGATAGCGTTGTTGTTGAATCAAAGGTGATGATGGATGAATAAGCGCACCGTAGAGGAATGCAGCACCACTCATATCTTTCTTCAATTTTCAGCTTTGAAGTAGCATGAATATGCTTCCTTCAACCTTCTTCCCTTTTTCTGAGTTTCTCAGGAATAATGGATTGCATTTGGTTCATAAATTAATTTTAATTCATAAAAAAGTTAAAGTTAATCAAATTTTAAGTCGTATTAATTTTTTTATTTATTGAATACTTCCAAAATTTTATATTTTTTATTTTAGAATTTATTGTTTAATTTTTCCATTAACTATGTATCATGCTTATTATATTGTTCCATTTTTTCACTTCTCATATGACAATATAAAATTTATTAAAAAATAATTATTTAATAAGTTAATGTATTATTTGTTTTGAATTTTTTTTCTCTTCAAAACATTTAAGAAATATAAGAAAGGTCTTTTTAACATGTATCATTTGACATGAAATATTATATAATATTATGTTTTTCTTTGATGTGATTTTTATATTTTATTTAAAAAATATTTCATTAATATTTAGAATAATAGAAAGATGAATACGGGTATACCTCTCCTATCGACATAGAGATGATAAAAAAAATTACCTAATAAAATGAAAATGAATTTTTACTTCAGAATATGAAATAATAAAATTTGCATCCATTAAAAAAAAAAAAAAAAACCAATGATAGAAAATTATTAATTTTTGTTGTAAAAATTTCATAAAATAATTATTCTAACTTAACTTTTTTATATTCATTTGATATTATCATTTTTTTACTTTTTTTTCTTTTTTTAAATATAAAATTTTACACTTTTATAATCATTTTAATCAAATGAATGTAAAAGTGCATATTGTTACTCTCTCGTAAAAATTCATATAAGTCATGATGAATGGTAGAAAATATACACGTAGGCATGGGTAGATATAAAAATAATATCAGTTCCATGTCCTATCTTTGATCCCATCACTTTAACATCAATATAATATGATGTTGTTTTTAGTTTAGGGTTTAGCAAAACCATGTGGTGTATGTATAAAAGGCAACGCTCTTGTCGTTGTTGATTGGTGAATTACTTTTGTACGCATGTGAGGTTAATAGGAAAGTCTTATGTTAGGATGCTGAGTAGCCATAAATAATTTTAAGATAGCAATAGCATAGGTGGCTATGTTTCTCAGCTACATCTCAGACCTATGATTCTGAGGCAGTGCTCTCTGTTCTGCCTTATCATGGAAGCCAAGAAAATCGGCTACGTAGAACATGACATAAAAACAACTTGGTCCCCAACTTCCCTGACCACAAGACAACAACCAAAAGCTTCAACCTTCCAGCTTTTGAAGCCTGAAAAAAGGTAGATTTGAACACAAAATCTCTGCTTGCTTTGCTGTGTTCATTTGAAATCTGTGCCATGCATAAACCAGACCAAAATTTTGGCTCCCTTCTGCGTTCTCCCGGTTCTAGGTTAGCTAATCTGTGACTCTCACCTTTCATAAATAATAACAGATACAGTACTGTATAGCAAATGTTCTCTTTACCACAAACAACATTCATTTGAAGATAAAACATGTCAAACTTTATATATATATATATATATAGAAATTAATGGAAGATAAAATGGGCAAATTCTTCTTCCTAAAAACTGTCTTCAACTATCACAACTTCATGAAAGATACAAACTTCAACAATAAGATTGCACAAGAGTCAATGCATTCAGATTGCACCCCTTTTACATTGTTCACAAGATTCTTTATTCATCATGCATGATGCACAAAATTGCCTGCACATGATACAACCAATCTTCACCATCATGTTACAAGAGAATATCTACACATACCTACGTGTATATTTTGTACTACTGTTCATGATTTACATGGCTTTTTATGAAATGTTGACAACAAGAATGAATAACGAAGTAAATAAAGCAACAACACAGGCCCTTTTGTTTATCTATCTATTTTGGTGGTACATACTTCCGTTGTTCCCTTCATCACACAACAAACTCGTGCAATAGGTGAGGATTGCCAAACTTGTTTTGTTGCTTTTCTTGGTCTGTGAAATGGTAATCTATCAAATCAGCCTCTGAGGAAGAAGCCAATGTTTTCTTACGTCTTCTATGCATGTCATCATTGGACCCGCCAAACCCTTCACTGTCACAGTTCCTCAATTCCAATGCTAGTGACACCTGTCCACCAACACCAATGTTACCTAACTCAGATAAATCGTATGTGGCAGGAGCAGAAGCAATTATGCAGCCTTCCCCATAATAAGAACTGTTGCTGTTGTTAATGTTGAACCTTTGGTCACCCTGCAGTCTCCCAATTCTAGGATCCAATCCATTTTCTCCATGATCACTACCTCGGATTCCTCTGTCCAACTCTGAATCATGATCCAACTTCAACCCATGATGCTGAATATCACTTTCATCTACTGTTATTATGTTGTCCTGGGACTCTTCCCTTTTGCTGTCTGGAGATTGAACATCATCTCTTGGAGCTTTCAGTGTGTTCTCTGATGATAATATATTGCTGCTCATCTCAGAATCGCCAAATTCTTCCTTATAGATTTCTTCAACCATTGGCTTCCAAAGCCGCACCCTTGCATTAATGAACCAATTTGCCACCTGACATGAATCAAATGAACGTCAGCAAACGTTACACAACAAGACTGAAATTTCAGGAGGTCACTGATTTTTACTGTTGGATCCCCATCAAAACCAAATTTTCAGGGAATACATGTAGACATTTAATTTGTTTCTTTATGTTGGAGAAATAACTACTTTTTAAGTTTAACAGCGGTATTCGTGTAAACACAATATACTCTTTACTATCAGCTTTGGAAAAGAGTGATTATTCAACACAAGTAATCATTCACAAACATGCACTTATACAATCTTCTGCAACTTAGAAAAATATTAGCTATCGTACCTGGTTTCTTGTTAAGCCAGTTTGCCTTGCCAGCATAATTTTCTCTGAATCCTTTGGATAACTGGAGCCAAATGAAAATTGGAAAACAGTTATCAGACTAAATACTATATAGGAAACAGGAAATAAATTATGTACAGAATAGGGGGAGTTACGGATGGAGGAAGTGCTCAAAGAGCCATGCTCGAAGTATTGAAACAGAGGTTTCAGGAAGTCCCCTCTGAGGCCTCCAAGCTTGTCGCATTACACCAAGTTGCTGAAGCGCCTTTTGCTGCCGAAGCTGCTGATCAACATAGCGTAGACGAGGTATTCCCTCTTGTTCTCCAAGGCTCCTTTGAGTCACTTGAATTTGACCACTAATGGCATCGCGTAAACATCGAAAGTGGCGTGATATTGTACTCAAGGCCAGTGCAGTGTATAGTTCAGCTGCTCCACAACCAGCAACCATATCAAAAGATGAAACCACGATCTGCATCTGGTGGCAGTACTGTCTGTATCTTTTATCAACCTGCCAGAGCAACGAAAGAAATTAAGAGTTAAGTCACAAGCTAACATGGTCATCGCCATGAACTCACACTAGTTTTGTCTTTAGTATCTACGTATACACAACATAATCAATCACTAATGCAGCATACGTATAAAACTAACTATATTGCATAACTAAAAATCAACCGTGGAAAAAGTCATTTACTCTTTTATTCTGTAACCATTTTCCCTGCTACTTATTACTAAGTGTTATAAATCTATACATAGCACTTTCAATACATACACATTTTTCCAGGAAAAACAATAACATACCAAATTAGAAAGTCGTAGTGGTTGTTGAGTGAATAACTTTACACCAAAGCTTAAGCTGTTAGGTAAAACGTTCATTTGGAACGTGTTTTCAAAGGATTATTTTGGAAGAAACAATTTTTTCTTTCTCCTAATGTTCTCTTACAAAAGATATGAAAAAAAATGTGATTTTTACTTGAAAATAAACTACTACACATATACGAAATATTTCTATATGTCGCAAAAACTTGAAAACCAACTATATGAAATACAAAAAACAGGGGACAGACCAGGGCCGTTATATCAACAGAATAGAATAGAAAGAACTGTAATTCAATGCTACAAAGTCTAGAGGCTTACCTCATCCAACATGGTCAAAAGTTTTGTCTTTTTGTCCAACAAATTCTGTCGTTCTGCCGGTGAGAGTTCACATGAGGAGTTTGCAGCAGAACTGTTGGGACATGAAGATATCTGCCCCGATTGGCTGGTAGATTTTCCATCAGAATCTTTGGAGCCATCTAAACCAATATCACGGAAACTCCGTTGCTTCTCTAAACCTGTTTGCTTCAAAGCCTTTCGAACATTAACTATTTCATCAAGCAACTCCTGTGCTGCCTTAAGGTATTGTGGGCTCAAGACACTGCTGGAGAAGCCTAGTGATCCATCTTGGCCTTCACTGAGGCACATTGAAGGGTGTTGTGGAGTATACAACAAACCCTCCCTTTTGTGAAAGCCAGAAGAAGCCAAAGATGCCATGCACTNTTGGCCTTCACTGAGGCACATTGAAGGGTGTTGTGGAGTATACAACAAACCCTCCCTTTTGTGAAAGCCAGAAGAAGCCAAAGATGCCATGCACTCGGCATTTCTCAATTCCCTTTGTAGGCTGGCTTCATCATCTTTGAGNGATGAAGTTNCCTTTAAATTTGGNACAGAANCAGTCATTAGTGAAGAGAANCCTGCGCCAGGATACTGNTATGGAAAGGTAGGGACTGATGCAATAGAAGGCATCACTGAGCCAAGGCTAAGAGACAAGCCTTGGTTCTGTACATTTTGCTCACTGTCCACAAGTCCCAATTGTGTTGTCCTTGGAACAATATGGGAATGGGAATCTCCNGCATTGGAAAAAGAGTCTTGANCAGCTGTNGGGGCCGCATTTGAATGCCCATCAATAGANTGCACAGTCATTGTGTCCCTCATGGATGTCATGAACTTCAACTCATTTTGTCCTCCAACAGTTTCACTGTAGTTATGNGGTAAAAGNGGATTCCCAGACAACATATCTGCATAGGNCCCTGAAGAAAACGCTTGGTTTGAATACATTGTAAAATTTATAACTCAAATTCAAATGTGCCTGTTTCTGGTTTCTTCACAACTGAGTCAGCTACACATCTCCTTCGAGGTTTAGGTTCAAGAAAGCAATAGTGATGCTGAGCTGAATATATTATGCTGCCTCTGCTACAAGATNGAACCAACGATGATGATGTTNNAAAAACAAAAGCTCNTCACNATANAGANCNNAAATTGAATTAAAATAATCNAANAGGNNNAAAAAGTTAATGAAGGGAAAGATTAACAAAATAGAAGACACGTATGATCAAAGGAAAAGNTTACGTTGTTATAAAGCAAAAGCACCACATCACAAGCAAGAGCAATCAGAGACACATTATANCACTATCTACAGCATACATATATCTGTAGCATAACAGTGCAGCTTCAACCGTTCACTAACCACAAAGCATTGGCTTAAACTTCAAACGACGTGAGGAATTAAAAAGGGTTTGGCCGAAAGCATGCTTTCGTTGCCATAGATTAAGAAAAGAAAGGCTTTGTTTACCCTGTTAAGTAAATTGACCAAAGGAAGCTTCTTTCACTTTAGTTGTTTTGTTTTTGCGGGTTGCAAGTCAAAAACGGAGGTACGAGGTAGCAGAAAACGATGAAAACACACCAGAAAACCAAACAAAACTGAAAAAAGAGGTGCGAAACCAAAATCCCACAGGCATAATTGGCTTCAAAGTTCAAACCCTACGGCGGTGCTGCCGGGGCAGGTTAAAACTTAAAAGTGAAAAGCAAAGAAGCAAGGTGGAGCTCAGAACACAGAAGAAGAAAAAAAAAGTGAAATTGAGGAGTGAAAAGAAGAAAGGTACAAGAGAAACAGTGCAGCGGTCAATGAAGANCAGAAGACAATAATGAGTGAAAAATCGAAACCTTTGAAGCATAATTTAAACTTTTGCAGTCGACAGTAGCTTTTAGATAGTAATTTATAGTTTTAANGATGAAAAGTGAAAACCCCACCACCCCTTTTGTTAGAAGAAGAGTTTATGGGGAGGAGAAGTAAGTAGCATCTAGCATGATGAAACAGAAAGAGTAAAGAGCATGATGATGATAATGATCTGAAGTGTNTGTTGTGAAGTGTTTCTGAGAAAAGAGAGAGAAAGAAAGAAGAAGGAAAGAGAAATACCTGAAAGAGATGAGCAGGGTGAAGTGGGGAAGAGAAGAGAAGAAAAGAAAAGAAAAGAGAGGTTTAGAGGAAAATTACAGACAAGAATCCACAGTTTGGGGAAGCCCAGACAAATGGCAATCCCAAGACATATAAATTTCAAATTATCTTTGGAACAACCAGCTGCACCAACCAATGTATAACAAAACCATTTTTTATCAAACAAATAAAGAATCAAACAAATTGGTTTCTTACTTTCACACGTCTACGTCTCATATACATCATTTATTTCTATTAATCAAACTTTCTTCTGCATGCTGTACTTAAAACCAATGTCCCTAACGCATTTGCTTGTCGTGTTACATATATATGTACATAACTTCTGAGAAAAATATTACACCAATTCGCATACTAAAATGTTTTTTCAGCATATTCTTATGGTTGTTGTGAAAGAACAAAACTTTTCAAGATACTCCTTAAAACCCCACAAGAAATAGGATAAAGATATTTAGACAACATATTTTTCATAACATTTGAACATTATCATACATGTCATTGTGTGATTGGTCTATGGTGGTGTCATTGTGTCATTTAGACCAATCACACAATAATACATATGATGATGTTCAAATGTTGTCTAAAAAATGTTGTCTATGTATCATTACCCCAGGAAATATGTTGTAAAAGTATTACTATACATCACGTGTGAGAAAGTAATAACATGTTAAAAAACTGTAGTAGTAGAATAGAAGGTAAAATGTAAATAGAAGCATGAGAATAGAATAAAAGATATGAGAGGGTGGTTGACTGGTTGATTATATTATTGCTTGGAAGTGTTCAAAGGCTAACCACCAGTTGGTGGACCTGAAATGTAATGCAATATAATGTATTGTTGTAACCTATTTCCCTCTTAAGCCTCCCTCACATAACTTAAGTCACAAATCATGCACAATCTTTGTGTTGTTGAGTTAGGATGAACATAGACATTGATAGAAGAAAGAAGAAAGAAGAAGATTAGTTGTTGTGTGATGAATGTAAAATGAAAAATGAAAAATGAAAATGTAAAAAATATAAGGGTTGGGTGGATTGGGTATGAGTAGAATAATAAGTAGGTCAAAGTCACCAAATCAGGCATGGACGTGTATGTTTGATGTGTTCTAAATCTAACCACAATCCACTAATTCAGTGCACGTCATCTCTTATTAATGTGTAACTATTATTAATTAATTATATTAGGTCGAGTGGTATTATTATTATAAACGACTTTGGTGAGTGCCCAAGTTATTAGTATATGATTTGTTAGTTATTATGTAGCTAGCTGGATCCAAAACACTCACTTATTTCATCTATACCTAGCCAGCATAACATATTAATACAAGTCGGCATTAAGAAGATTTAATGTGAAGTAACACCGTAACACATTTTTACATTCATTTTAACACACTGTATAAGAATAAAATAGCTATAAAAATATGAATTTTTGTATTTTTTTCAAGAAAAATTATTCTTTGACATATTTAAAATTTTTATTTATTTGACGTTATCTTTTCTTTCTTTTAAAAAAATACAAAAATTTGCATTTATGACTATTTTACCTTTACATTCGGTGTTAAATAAATGTAAAAATGTGTCATCACGTTTTCAAAAAAAAAAAATTAAAATATAAAAGAGATAGTGTCAAATGAATGTAAGAAATTTATACCGTAAAAATTATCATTTTTTTTTGTGTTATGGAGCTTTCTTATTCAATTCAAATCACCATGTCCATTGCTTCTTCAATTGTACATTGTGTCAACTTTTCATATTCATTGAATCATCATCAAATTGTGAAGGGCTTTTTTCCTTTCTTTAAATGGATAGGGTTGCCTCTCTTCTTAGAGGCATATCACTATCATACCACCCTCATAGTTTATTCATGTACCTTTATCAGATGTTGGAATGTTTAAAATGTTCATATTTTTTTATTATAGAACTTAAAAATATATTTTATAATCCATGATATATTTCGAGATTTGAATATACTTTATAGATTGCATGATCTAAATATGGATTTCAAATTGTATATAATTCATAATGTATTTCTAGATTTCTTAATTACATTATGTAGAAATATATTTTAAATTGTATAATTTGTAATATATTTTTACATTTTCAATTGCATATTTCTATATCAAGAATAAATTTCTATATCTTTTAAAAGTAGAATCCATAATAGTATTATATAATTTGAAATGTATTTTTTTTTTAGTTTTGAATTGTATAATTTAAGATAAAATTTCTTAATTATCATATATCAAAATATATTCGGTCATCAAAATGTTTTTCGATTTTAATCTCATATAATAAAATTTCTTACACACATATCTATTTATTGTTAATTATTGTTGAATCTTAATCCCACATTAACACAAACATCTTTAGTAAACAAAGAAACTAAAATAATAAAATATTACATTTACGAACATGTAAATGCTAAAATAATTCAAAAGCTTATTTCTTTTATATTATATGACTAAATAATTAAACTAAATTGATTTTTTTTTTAAGTTTTGCTAAGCATATTCTTTTAAAAAAACTTTTGCCCCTCGATTTTTGTTGGTTAGTGTAATTTAAGAAGCAAATTTTATTTTCAATTTGAAACTAACCACATATAATTTTCAATTCAAATTAAAATTAAGTTTTAACATTTCAATTAAGACATCTTCTCAACTAAAATCGTGACTTTAAAATGAACTTTCCACTTTTATTAATTGCATCACATATTTCACTTTTATTAATATTTATTTAAATTTTAAACCTTTTCATCTAGCATTAGTAAAAATAAGTGAATTACTATTATTTTTTACTTTACTTCAAATATTGAAATAGAAGATAGCTTTTAAATAACTATTTTATCAAATTTATGTTTTAGGTGATAATTTTGTAAATTAACCATTTTTTATTTGACTTTTTTTTTACTTTTGTCAGTTCATACATTTTGACAATTAAAATCAACATGTACTTCATTATCTGGAATTAGCTTTGGGATAAAGAAAGCATATTGCTTTTTAATTAAAGGACCTATGTATTGTTGAATAAATAGCTTCATAACCATTAGTACTGCCCAACAGATAAATAAAAGGATAAATATAACAAAGTACAATAGCACAGTTAAATAACTACATGTCTGCATATATAAACTGTCATAAGAAATGGGTAAGAAGCAGCTGTTAAAAATGTTCAAAAGTACAGCTTTGAAGATTTTAATCCAAGGTATTTTTGGATGGTCATTATCCAATTTAATAGTTGTAAATTTAATGAGTTTTGAATCATAGATTTGGTTAAAAATCGTACCAAAACCTTAAACTATTATATTTATAGATAATGATACTTAGACAACATTTTTTTTACAACATTTAAACATTATCTACGTGTCATTCTGTGATTGGTCCATAGTAATATTTATGATTATTATTATTGATTGTAAAGTAATTTTGGACCAATCACAGAATGACACGTAAATAATGTTCACATACTGTCAAAAAAATATTTTCTAAGTATCATTATACTATATTTATATTTATATTTATAGACTTATATCTCATACACATGTATTTAAGAAAGTAATTCAAATTATGAATGCAGCAATGGCACAAAGCATCTTAAAAGACAGTATTTTATGAAGTGAAAATATTTACCACACAAATAAAGCCAACTTTTCTTCCATAAGAAAACAAATGCATGCCAATGGTAGCTGCAAATTGCAGGACCCCTGACACCAGTAACTATGTCAGATGTACAAATGCTAGATATATAAAAAAAAAATACAATTACATATAAAACCATTGGCTAACACAATATTCATGATTGTTGTTTCAAGAACTAACCCTTTGTAATTGGTGATTGGTTAATTATTTTTAGGGTAATAATGGGGAAGTTTTTGTAGGGTTAACTTTTTGGGCAGTAATTGAGTAGATGCTGACATGCCATAAATAATTCTAAGATAGCAATAGGAGCCTATCTGTCTCAGCTACATTTCAGACCTATGACTCTGAGGCAGTGTTCTCTGTTCTGCCCTATCTTGGAAGCCAAGAAAATTGGCTACGTAGAATATGACAGAAAAACAACATGGTGGTCCCAAATTTCCCCTGACCATATACCAACAAGCGAAAGCTTCAACCTTCCAGCTTTTCAAGCCTGAAAAAAAGTAGACTGGAACAGAGAAAATCTGTGGTTGCTTTGCTGTGCTCATTTGATCTCTGTGCCATGCATAAAGCAGTGCAAAAGTTGCCTTCCTTCTGCACAGGATTGCCAATCTGTGACTCTGAAACTTCATCAATAATAATGGATGCAATGCAGAATACAAATCCTCTCTTTACTTTAATCAAACCACCTTTTAGTTTCTTTCATTTCTACACAATCACACACTAATTCAACCATGCTTAAAAAGCCTATTGTTTTCAACCATATCATTGTATAGAACTTCAAACATGAAAACATTCATTCTTCAATATAATTTTCATATACTAGATTAACTGATTCAATGTCTATTTGATTTTCCATTAGGAAAGAGTTTAATGGGCATT
Source organism: Vigna radiata var. radiata (assembly GCF_000741045.1). Classification (NCBI taxonomy): domain Eukaryota; kingdom Viridiplantae; phylum Streptophyta; class Magnoliopsida; order Fabales; family Fabaceae; genus Vigna; species Vigna radiata. The sequence goes on along the minus strand of NC_028356.1, from coordinate 37,367,860 downwards.
TTGCTCCACCCAGATATACACTTTCCTTTTGTGTTATCTCATAACACATGAAGCCGAGTTTCCCAACACACAATCACAAGCAGCTGTGATACCTCTAGTATGTTTGAATAGCTTCTTTGATAATAGTTTTATGACAAGAAAATAAAAAAGTGTAAGAATAAACTAACTTAAGATCTCTCGTATAAAATATTTAGACATCGTTTCTACGTTTGTGCATTGGAGGATGTAAAACTTGCATTCAATTCAACACCAATAAACCCAAAGGCAAATAGTATTAACAAAAGTAATCAATATGATTGTACTCCTTGTACATGAAGAAGTTATGGTTTATGAAGCATAGTCATACATGAAAGACACAAACTTCAATGACGTGAGAGCACAAGAGTCAATGCATTCAGATGGGTACCCCTTTTACGCTCTTCACAAGATTCCTTATTCATCACGCATGATGCACAAGATACGTTCCTTGTCCTTACAAAATTGCCTGCATTTCTGATACAACCAATCATCCCTTCACCACCATGTTACAAGAGAATATCTACACATACCTACGTGTATATTTTTGTACGGTTCATGATTTACATGACTTTCATGAACTGTGGACAACAAGAATGAGCAACCAAGTAAAATAACAACATAGGCTTTTTTTGTCTATCTAACTATTTTGGTGGTACACATTACCATTGTTCCCTTCACCCTTAATCACACAACAAATTCGTGTAATAGGTGAGGATTGCCAAACTTGTTTTGCTGCTTTCCTTGGTCTGTGAAATGGTAATCTAGCAGATCAGCCTCTGGGGAAGAAGCCAATGTTTTCTTACGTCTTCTATGCATGTCATCATTGGACACGCCAAACCCTTCACTTTCACAGTTCCTCAATTCCAATGCTAGTGACACCTGTCCACCTACACCAATGTTACCTAACTCTGACAAATCATATGTGGCAGTAGTAGGAGCAATTATGCAGCCTTCCCCATAATAAGAACTGTTGCTGTTGTTGATGTTGAACCTTTGGCCATCCTGCAGTTTCCCAATTCTAGGATCCATGGCATTTTCTCCATGATCACTATTTTGAATCCCTCTGTCCAACTCCGAGGCATGATCCAACTTCAACCCATGATGCTGAATAACACTATCATCAACTGTTATTAAGTTGTCCTGGGACTCTTCCCTTTTACTGTCAGAAGATTGAACATCATCTCTTGGAGCTTTCACTGCGTTCTCTGATGGCAATAGATTGCTGCTCATCTCGGAATCGCCAAATTCTTCTTTGTACATTTCTTCAACCATTGGCTTCCAAAGACGCACCCTTGCATTAATGAACCAATTTGCCACCTAACATGAATCAAATGAAGATTAGCAAGCAAAACAAAGACTAAATTAATGTGCTTGGTTCAGCTTAATTTCGAAAAACAACTACTTATGTGTAATGTCCAAGCATTGCTTGTGTAAGAAATTTTAAAATGTCAACTAATCAGAATTCAAGAATGACAGTGGTATTGATTTTAAGATAATTATTATAAATATTAACAAACTTACATACATGTAAGAACTTTTAATTAAATTGCTAGTGCAAACACTGTTTACTCTATACAATCAGCTTTGAAAAAGAGTGATTATTCCAGACAAGTAATCATTCCCAAACATGGACTAATACAATCTTCTGCAACTTAAAAAACATTAACTACCGTACCTGGTTTCTTGTTAAGCCAGTTTGCCTAGCCAGCATAATTTTCTCTGAATCCTTTGGATAACTGGAACCAAATGAAAAATGGAAAACAATTATTAGACAAAATACTATATAGGAAACATGAAATAAATTATGTACAGAATAGGGGGAGTTACGGATGAAGGAAATGCTCAAAGAGCCATGCTCGAAGAATTGAAACAGAGGTTTCAGGAAGTCCCCTCTGAGGCCTCCAAGCTTGTCGCATTACACCAAGTTGCTGAAGGGCCTTTTGCTGCCGAAGCTGCTGATCAACGTAGCGTAGACGAGGTATTCCCTCTTGTTCTCCAAGGCTCCTTTGAGTAACTTGAATTTGGCCACTAATGGCATCGCGCAAACACCGAAAGTGGCGTGATATTGTGCGCAAGGCTAGCGCGGTGTAAGGTTCAGCTGCTCCACAACCAGCAACCATATCAAAAGATGAAACCACCATCTGCATCTGGTGGCAGTACTGTCTGTATCTTTTATCAACCTGCCAGAGCAAAGAAAAAAATAAATAAGAGCTGAGTCAAAAGCTAACACTGTCATCTTCCTAATCACTAGAAATCCTTGAATTTTTAGTATCTAAGTACACACAATTCAAACAATCACTAATGTAGCATACGTATAAAATTAATTAAATGGGATAACTAAAAATCTACCACAGAGAAAGTCGTTTTATTCTTTTGTTCTGTGACCAATTCACTGCTATTTATTACTAATAAATCTTATAAATCTATATATACCTCTTTCAACACATACACTTTTCCAGGAAAAAAATTAACACAATTAGAAAGTTGTACGGGTTGTTAAGTAAATAACTTTGCACAAAAGCTTAAGCTGTTAGGTAAAATGTTTATTTTAAGCATGTTTTGCAGTTATTGTTTTCAGGAAAACAATACCTTTTCCTTCCAAAGTTCTATTGAAAATAATACGAAATAAAATGATCTGCACTTGAAAACAAACTACTACACATACACTAAATATTTTTATGTGTAACAAAAACTTGAAAACAAACTATATGAAATACAAAAGAACTGGTGACAGATCAAGGCAGTTATACCGACTGAATAGAAAAGAGGGAAAAGCTGTAATCCAACGCTACAAAGTCTAGATGCCTACCTCGTCCAACATGGATAAAAGTTTTGTCTTCTTGTCCAATAAATTCTGTCGTTCTGCAGGTGAGAGCTCACATGAGGTGTTTGCAGCAGAATTATTGGGACATGAAGATACCTGCCCCGATTGGCTGGTAGATTTTCCATCAGAATCTTTGGAGCCATCTAAACCAATATCACGGAAACTCTGTTGCTTCTCTAAACCTGTTTGCTTCAAAGCCTTTCGAACATTAACTATTTCATCAAGTAACTCCTGTGCTGCCTTGAGATATTGTGAGTTCAAGACACTGCTGGAGAAGCCTAGTGACCCATCACTTTGGCCTTCACTGAGGCACATTGAAGGGTGTTGTGGAGTATACAACAAACCCTCCCTTTTGTGAAAGCCAGAAGAAGCCAAAGATGCCATGCACT